>NC_090937.1:1480834038-1481137069 GCF_040938575.1 Ambystoma mexicanum | reverse complement strand
CGATCTGTCTGCCGGACAGCGCTCATGTCCGCGAACCGCGTACAAGCACCCCTATAAAAGACCATGCCCTAGAGCTCATTCTCATTGTGTTTCTGGCTATTCCACAGAGCACACTGCATTTTGCTGCATACTTTGCAGATTTTGAGATTTCCATCTCCAAGCCGATGGCATCCATGGCTCCATTATTGCCACCTGGTGCTACATCTGCTTCAGCACCACCCCCACCCCCTCCACCACCAACATCTCCCCAAGGGCCTGAAGAGGGGAACAGGAGTGAGGATACAGAGGAGGAAGAAGAGGATGACGAGAATGAGGTAGAGGAAATCCCTACTACCCGCCCTTGGTGTGATTCTTGGGCGTGGCGGTGGTTTACCATTCATGCGAATGGTCCTAAGGCTCGTGCAAACCGTGTCACCTGCAATGAGTGCAAAATGGTACTCAGTCGCGGGAGGCATGGTTCGTACAGCTTTGGGACCACTACCATGAAGCGACACCTCAACTCATTCCACACTGGGGCCATTTGCCAGGTTATACCTTGCGAAGAGCGTAGTAGGTTGATTGCCTCTACTTCATCCTCCGTTTCTGATCCTGTCCTCACAAGGAACTCCTCTGTGGGACAGCGTCTTCCTCAAGCTGCCTCACAGGCCATACAGAATTCTGATGACCCTTACCTTTCGTGGGTCACAGTTGTATGTATATACTGTGACACAGTACTCTGCAGGGGGGAGCGACTTCGGAGTGCTTTTGAGACTATCGTCTCACAGCATGAGAAGACCTGCTCACTACCCAAATAAAACCCACTCTACATCTTCCTCTCTCAGCTCACCCTTTCTTATCCCTGTGGTTGATGCCCCCCCTTTACCCTCCTTTCCCCTCCTCTCCTAGTGTGTCGTGTATAAAAAACCAAAAATACAAAATAACAAAAATCAAAAATATAAGGCTTTTTTCAGAGCCGCCTTTCACAGTTAAAAAATAGAAGTGAAGATAAATAAAGCAGGGCCCTTTGTATTTCTTGAAAGTCCGCGGACAGTTTGCGAACATAAAAAAAATTGGGGTACTACCCTATTGTAACCATTGTATTTTTCTCTGTGAGGATGTGGTGGCTCTGAAAAGAGCCTTTGGGAGGTGTGTGTATGTCAAAAATTATAAATACTTAACACCTACTTCAAAATGGATGCTGTATTTCTGAAAAAGGTTGCAATGCATTTTGTACATTTCTCAGAAAAATCTGATTTCCAGCATAAGTAAGATGGACTCTATCTCTGCAAAAAATGTATGTACTACGAAACATAATATTTTCATTGTGAAAAGAGGACATGCCAAAATCTCTTAGGAAGGCACAAACAGCCTTATTAACATTATGCCTTGCTTTCTCCATTTGTGGACCACATGAGAAAGAACGAAGCCACATTTGTCTCTGCGCAATCCGTGAAAAAATTACTTTGGAGTTTGGAAACATGTCCATGAACTTCTGAAGTTCTTCTTTCATTGCAAATTGCAAAGAAATTCCAGACACATGTCCTAAACTGTTCCCTCCACAATGAATTACAATTATGTCTGGATGTTCCTCTATCTTCAAAGTTGTACAGAGAGGTAGCAAGTCCAACCACTTCCTTACACACACTCCATGCCAGTGCACTTCCACATGTGCGAATCCAAGATCTATAGATACTCCACAGCTTTCTGCATTCACCTTCAACCAATGTATCCACGAGTCTCCCAAAATCCACACAATCTGTTTTTTGAAACACTCAGCCATAGCTATCTGTTCTTCTCTCAGCAAAAAGAATATCTAGGAAAACCTCTCCTAAACTTTACTGACCAATCCCTTGCTACATTCAATCTCATTTGCATGCCTCCCCACCCCAAATTCCCCGGATGTAATACGCGGTGTCCTAGAACTACCGCCATGTCCGCGAACATATCGTAACATGGACAGCCCTTCTACCATTTCCATTTCACTCTCTGTGCCATTCCCTCATTGGATGTAGCTAAGAAATCACATGACCATCCAACAATCAAATCCAAGACCTCTGCATGTAACTACATAATCATAGATCAGCACTGCAAATGTACGGTGAATCTCTCGGAGTCTCATACCATTGGCAAGCATGATCTACGAGAAATACTATACAAGTTTCCAAGATTTCTACTTGCATGAACACAAACTACAGGTATGCATATTTTCTATACAGTACATGAACACATTTTCTAACCGACTTTTACCTTGTATAATCTGTAAAATGAATCTACGATAATTTTTTCATTGTCCTAAAATGAACTGTGACTTAGAAACCTTTATACTGTTTAATTTCTTTATACACACACACACGCAAATAATGTTAAACTAACATTTTTGAAATAAAATATATAGACTACATATAATCAAACAAAAATACATGCACACTCTATGATCAAATCTCAAACAATAATATTTGTACAAACACATAATTGGTTTTAATTTTTTTAATTTATATAATTACTTACCTTTATATAGGACAAGCAGGCTATGACATTGACTCACTAACACGTGGAAAAACAGGCTATGACATTGACTCACTATTACGTGGAAAAGCTTAGTTACAGGAATAGTGGTATACAGTGGTACATTATGAATTTCACAAGCCATAGTAAAGATATTTTCTTTCCTGCAGTTAGTCATAAGATAGTTTTAATGATTTTGAGGAAGGCGCTCAGCATTTCAATTTAGAAAATCTATGTCTAAATTAAAAACAGTGCTATATACAAATCAAATTACTAATTTCTTTCTTTTACAATTGCAGTGAAGACCATTCTCCTGAAAAGAAGCATCCGAATTTGAAGTCCAAAGAACAACTAAGAAGCAAACTGCTCATTTTAGAAAAAAAGTAAGTAGAATGTTACCATAATATTTGAATTATTACTCAAACACACTGTAACGTTAATTCATGCTATTTCTGTGCCTAAAAATAGAGATTCTGCACCATTCTGACCAAAAATCCCCCCGTCTTAAACAGTGTTTTACTGGCAGAATGGCTCACAAATTCCTATTTTTCGACACACAAATTACCCAACTCAACCGCTAGAATTTAGATGTTGTAGAACAAACAACTGTTTTAATTGTATAACTTTAGAAATACTATTTATACTTCTCCCCACCACTGGCTTACTTTTTTCTGTCATCTGAACCCCAGTTTAGTAACACATTAATTCAAGAATACCCATCCCTAGTAGTTGTACTTCCCAATGCACAATCACACACCATTACATACATCTTTATCATCTAAATCAAACACTCATGCACACAACACACATGCATTGCAGAACACCCCAACCCATACCTTCTGTATTTTTTTCAACAGACCCTAAAGAATGCCTACTGAAAAGCAACTCTGTAGAAAGGAACGCAGAAGTAGAGCAAATGAAAAGAAAAGTCTCCAACATAAACATCCATCTATAGCAGAATTTGTAAAAAAAAGTTGAAACACAACAGCTAATACAGTCATGTAGTGAAACAAAAGAAGTTTCTAGTAAAAAAACTTTGCCTCCTCTATCGAAAAGTAAAACAACCCAAAAAACAATGAACAGAAAATCAACTATCACTACAAATAAAACTTCTTCTATAAATCTTGATATAGTACAAAGTAAGCATACCAAGAACAGCATTCTAGCCAAAATGTTCCGTCACATAGTCCTTCAAAATCTTATAAAAACAGGAGAGAAACCAGGTTCAAGACTTCAAACCTATCGTAGGAAAGTAATCTTAGAAGCGTTGATAGACAGTGCAATTCTTCTCAAAAGAAAGTTATTCATTTTAGTGTTAAACAGAATGAAACCACTAACAAAACTAATAACTAAATTACAAAAAAGACTTCTCAATAAACGAACTGTCAACAGAAATAACTTCTTAAATATCTGTGGAGGTGAATGGAGTCACACTACAAGCACAGAACCATACTTTAATGAAGAAGCGTACAAACAAAAGCAAACAAATACAATTGCCATACATAGCAGTGGTCGAGGTTATGAAAAAGTTAATAATACCATAATGGAACAAGAAGTACTCCTTACAAAAATATGCCCTGAAAACGTAGATTTACCCCTCCATTCAACTGAATCAGAACATCTAGTGTACAAATGGCCATGCACGTCAATGTGTAACATTCCCAAAAAAATGTTCAAGTCTTTTCGCCAATTCCTCAATCAATATGTGAAAAGCAAAGACAAAATCAAAATTAAACTACTTCAAAATATGGATGCTTGTCCAGTACGCAAGTACACAGGACTACAAGGACATTCATTGGCCTGCAGTACAGGACCTACTTGCAAAACAACCTTCCATGATATCAAAATGATATCAACACATCATGCAAGTATAAGAAATCTAGTTTATAAACTGTACTATGCTAAAAGTCCTGCTTTAGCACTAGCCAATTTAAATAACATTCTTCTACATAGTACAGCAAAAGACCCACTAGAAGAAATCAACTATATCCAGGCAAAATATTTTGGAAGTGAAACCCTCTTACAAGATGAATTAGCTGTAAACGAACTTCGTAACAATTCTGCACATGGCAACCTTTCACTACACACATACAAAAAAGAAATACTAAAATTTGAAAGTACTTCAGCTGAAGTACCAAACCACGTGTGTGTATGTTGCCGCAGAACTTTTTGTCATACAAAATAGAAGACAATGAAGATTTTAAATGGTTTGAATTAGCTCTCTACCTTATAGCAGAAAACAAATGCGAAATAACTGACCCCATAATACTTTGGAGTTACTGCACTACAAAACTTGACAACAACCAAACTCCTTCACGTGCTATCCCAAATAACTTGGAATTATATCCACTACCAAAACCCCTTCCACAACTTAATTTGGATGAGAGCATCATAATTCAAACAGTGCACCCATTTCAAGCAATAATACGCCTTCAACCAAATATTGCAAAATTACCTCCCTCTGAATTAGTGAAAGGTATTCATGGAAAATGAGTGTATTTACCATTAGATCTAAAAGAAAATGTGCACACTCTAGTAGTGCAACGTCCAATGCAACAATCTTTAATTATCTAGGTAAATGGAGTACCTACAAAATACAAAAAAAATTGGCAACAACTGGTAGATTTACATAAAGTTAGAGAAGCCCTGCAATATCTTAAAGAGAATAATGAATATTACAAAGAAATTAATATTGAAGAAAACTTGAAAGATACAACTGAAATAATTCAAGAGACGCAAGAAGCTGGTCAATTTGAGCTCCTAGATCCTGCTACAATATCACACACTTTAGACCATTATACAATTCATCCATTGCACTCTAATGACACCATAGAAGATGCACTGGAAACGTACCAAATGCGTCAAACAAAAGGATCACCAATCAGCATATGGGAAAAAAGTATAGAAGCACGTGTTTTTCCTCTACTCTTTCCGACTGGCAAAGGAGGAAGATACGATGATAGACCTATTCAAATATCAGCATCAGAATATCGCTCATTACGAATGTATTCTGAAGATCCCAGATTTCAACAAAATGAAATAGCAACTTTATGTTACGGAGTTGCACACATATTAAAATCAGGATCACACTTTCAAAATATGACAGCTACACAATTATTACAAAAAGTTCAACAAAAAGATGAGGTTTTACAAGCAAATCTTACAAATCTATTAGCAAATATGCGTGCAACTAAAGAGTACTGGTTTCGACGTCATGGAGATGTACGTTGTATGATCAGAAACCTTGGCCCACCCACTTGGTTTGTTACATAAAGTTGTGCAGAATATGCATGGGAAGATTTACATGCTTTCCTAGGCATATCAAACGAAAACAAAACAAACATAGATATACTAACACCTGGAGAACTTTGTTCTCAGGATCCTGTTAATGTTTCAAGATATTTTCAACATCGCTTCATTGCCATGCTACATTTTATTTGTAATACAACTGTTCCTCCCCTTGGATAAGTGCAACACTCCTTTTGGAGAAAAGAATACCAAGCCAGAGGAGCACCACATGTCCACATGCTTTTATGGATTAGAGATGCTCCTAAATTTGGTCAAGACAGTGATGCCACTGTTTTACAGTTTATTGAAAAATATGTCACTTGTGAAATTCCATCAGAATCCACAAATAGTGATCTTCATGCAAACATTTTACAATTCCAGAGACACAAATGTGGCAAATATTGTCGTTGCAAATACAAAAACAAAGGGAAATACTACACCAAATGCTGATTTGGTTTCCCTAGACCAGTTACAAATACAGGTCAAGTGAACAACCTCATGTCTTCAGTTAGACATAGTGTTAAAGGTAAGTCACCTAAAAATACATGAACTGAGAAACACAGGAAACTTTTTTATTTCACCCTTAGACCTCCGCGACTTCCACTAGTATCACAATGATTTTAGTATCTTTAGTGTTGCATTAGTGCGTGCAGAAACCGAAGACAAAGAGTTTCCCTACTTCGTTTGTCAAAAATAGAAAGTGTTTGTCTGCACACATCTATCACTGCGCTACTAGGAAGTATTCAATATCAACCAGAGTCAGTTTCATAATTTTCTTCCTGTATTTTATTTTCTTGCCCTTAAGGATGACACGTGTTTCGGCACTCTTAGTGTGCCTTTATCAAATCTGGGCATTTTGTAACCTTTGTGAAATCAAACAGAAAAGGTGCAAATAATATCAAGTATGACGATCAGCGTCAGAACATAGTATACATTTTTGGCATGTCATTTTCCATTGCAATTCAAACAAAACACATCATTATGCATTTAAATCAAAAGACAAAACGTTACCATCACAGTGCCCAATTATTGTGGTCAAACATAAGGAAAAAAGGGCCCCGTGTAGAGTGGAGGGAAGAGAAACATCGAATTGGACCATGGGAAAGAAAAAATAAAGATATATATGGGTTTATGGTTAGGTTTGTGTTCACTTATTTCACTTTTTTATTTTACTTTATTTTATGCTTCTTTTTTGCATCAGCCTCAAGTAATGCTTACCTATCATCGGAGTGTAAGTTCCTATCTAATGTCGTGATCATAGAACGAGTCCCATCAGACTCACAAGCGCCTATAGCACTGAAAAGGAAATAGAGAAAAGGAAAGGATAAAGGAAAGACAAAGCAAACCGTCAGGTTTCCCAGGTTTGTTCCAGTCCCGTGCTATTAATGTTTTCTATACCCACAAATTTTGTTTATTTTTGTATTTATATTTTATTTTCATCTCTTCACGTGTTCTAATAATCTAGAAGTCTATCTATGATTTAGTGAACATTGGCAAGAAAACACCCATTGTGTGAAGATTCACTGTTTTAAGTGTCAATTGTTTAGCAAAGTGTTCATTTTAAACTTCTAAGCATTAGCCGACGTGACGCTCGTAAGCGTTATAGAAGTTAAAATCCGTGTACGGAAGTATCACGGACTAACAGGCCGCATGTCAAAGCATGCCTGTTTAATACGGGCCATTCCCTGATTGGTGGGCTACTCTGGTGGGCTTACGCCAGACCGCCTGGGCTTACCTTCAAAATCCAGGTTCCTGCTTCACGCGTCGGGTTGGGAATACAGACCGCGTGAGTGTGAATGTGTATGTAAAGTTGTCAAGGCAACCCTGGAGTCCTTTCTCAGTCTCTATCCCCTGCCTTAGTGTCGGCCATATTTTGGGAAAGAGTACTTCTACTTGTACTGATGTACATTACTTTGACAGTTAGCTATTGCGTGTGAGGATATGCAAGCTAATTCACAAGTCATGTGTGTGTTTTCCTTGTCATTTTAAAACAACTGGCGCATTTAAATGCATTCTATTGTTTGCAATACTAAGTTACAAATTACACGAGTCCAAGGACAAAGCCCCATATGTTGGGAGTCCACGCTCGCATTGATCTATGGGAAATGTAGTTGTATGATCGTGTGTCATTACAAATTCCCCCATTTCGATGGAAGTTAGGTAAATTAAAGTTACCATCTTGCGGTACTGTTGGTCATTCAAATTACTGGATCGCACAAATCCAGAGGCACAGTCCCATATGTTTGGGGATCCTAACTTACTAGTGATTTCTGGGAAATGTAGTTTTTACTGTATTTGCTCACATTTGTATTTCATTCTCCTAGTTAACCAGTTTTATCAAAAAATTATTAGACATTTCATTGTCCGCGTTCAATCCCGTTTGCATACATCTGAAGTAATTGATAAGTTTGGCCTCTTCCTGGCATAATCGCAATTCGTGGTTGCCCCCTCTTCGTCCCAGGGTTACCTTTTTAAGTCCAATAAATTGAATATTACGTTTATTATCCATTTGGTGATGTTCAGCTATTGGTAGGTGCTTTTCTTGACTCCCGATGGTTGCTAAGTGTTCCAGAATCCTGGTACGAAGTTCTCTAATGGTACTCCCAATGTACATTTTCCCACACATACATATTGCATAAAAGGAAAAGAAGAAGAAAAATATATCAATGATTACAATGCAATCATTGCCCACTTATGGAATGCAAACATAGATGTGCCGTACATTGCAGACAATTCTACTGCAGTTGCACGATATGTCACAGCATACTTAGCCAAATCAGAAAAGACAGAGCTCCAAGACCTCTGGAAAGACCTGTCATCAGATAAAACAGTGTCTCAGAAACTATACAGCTTGGGCATAAAAATGCTGTCCCATAGAGAATGTGGATCCTATGAAGCAGCTGATCGATTAACTGGTACTGCATTGTATGGTAAATCTGAAAATATAGTATGGCTAAGTCTTGGTCCAGCTAAACCTAGAAAAAGAGTTCTAAAATCATACGAAGATATAGAAACAATAGCCAAACATGATCCCAACACCAAGACATTTTAAAAAACAATTTATTGGACACATACTACCCAAACAGGAGTACCACTTTGGAAACCATGTGTCTATACCACATAGCCCAAAAGTACACATATAAAAATAATATAAAACCTGATGAACAAAACCGTAAATACAAAGTGAGAAACTGTGAAGGCAGCTTAGTAAAACTCACCAAACCAAATTTAATGAATCATATCAAATTGTCATTAAAGATTCCTCAACATAAAGAAGTATATTACATGTCCCTGCTACAACTCTTTAAACCATGGAGAAAAGAAGAAGAAATACTAGATAACTATGACTCATATGAAGACGCTTTCAAAGCAAATGAAAGCAGTATAACTGATGTAAACTTTGCACAGTACAAAACAATGTTGCACAATGAACAACAACACGAAGGAGAACTCCAGGCCCAACTAGATAAGGACACTTCTAACAGTAGTCAACCTTCTGTCACAGGAAGCCAAGAACCACTGGGACACCCACTAATAACAAATGAGGCAGAATTAGCTATGATAGAAGTAGAAAACACCATGTGTCAGTATGAAGATAAAGAAGACTTAACTATACTACAATCAAAGCTAAACAATGAGCAACATAGCATTTTTCAAGAAGTAACAAAAGAAATTGCAACTGGTGTACGACATGAAAACAGAGAATGCACCTGTCAAAATTACAAACCTATACTATTGTATGTCAGTGGTGAAGCTGGTTCTGGCAAAACATTCCTAATCAAAATCATCAATAAGTTCCTTCAACAATTGACAAACAACAAACTCTCAGCTGTTGTCACTGCCCCCACAGGTTTAGCTGCCTACAACATAGGTGGTGTCACTTTACACCGATTACTGCTCCTGCCAGTAGAACACCAAAGCAAATTAGATTATTACAAACTTTCTGCAGAAGCTGCAATGGAACTACGCAGAGTATTGAAACAAATGAAAATGCTACTAATAGATGAAGTGAGCATGGTGTCCAACCTAATGTTGGCTTTGATTCACCTCAGATTACAAGAAGTACTCAAAACAAACTATGAAGAGTTCTTTGCAGGAAAGCACATTATTGTTTTCAGAGATCTTCTACAATTGACACCACTAAAAGGTGAGCCTATTTTTAAAACATTAGGACACAAACTCTGCCGTAAAACTGTTGGCAGCATTGGAAATGTCAACCTTTGGCAACATTTCCAATATAGAGAATTAACAGAAAACATGCGGCAATCTGCAGATCTCACTTATGCCAACATCTTAAAAAGTATCAGAGTTGGTATACTTTCTAAAGAAGCAGAAGCAATTTTGAAAACCCGGCACATTCATGTACTTTATGGTGATAATGCATGTGCTACAGATGTTATGGAACAATTAGCCCACAAAAATGTCAATTGTATGGCCTTAATGCCAACTCTTGCAAGCTGTTTCAAAATCAATGAAATAATGTTAAGTAAAGAAATGCAACCAATAATGGAAATTAGTGCCACAGACAAACTAGATGTACATGGAATGACACTACCCATGTGTGAACAAGCCACAACAATACTACATAGTTTAGAAAAATCAATCTCAAACACAGCAGGCTTGGAAAAGATATTAAAATTATCCTTAAATTGCAGAGTGATGCTGAAACGTAACCTTGACGTGGACCAAGGACTAGTTAATGGAGCACTGGGTACATTTGTTGGCTTTCAAACATACCCACGTGACAAGAAAATTCAGTTTGTCAATATTCTCTTTGACAAACTTTCAGAAGTAAAAAGAATAGGACGCTTAACAGCTTGATTCCTTCTCTTCAAAGACATGTATGTACGCAGAGAACAATTTTCTCTAACTCTTGCATACGCAGTCACCATTCATAAATCACAAGGTCTTACCCTAGACAAAGTAATGATAGACATTGGTAACACAGTCTTTAAAGAAGGCATGAGCTACGTAGCACTGTCACGCTTACGTACACTTGACTTGTCTATTTCTAATCAACTTTGATGCAAGTAAAATAAACGCTGATATTCCTTGCATTTTAAAATACAATAGACTTCGCTCACTATACACCCCCCATCTAAACATATATTCTGTTCCACAAAAAGTAAAACGTTATAAAAGAAAAATAAATCAAACAGAAATGCAACAGGATGTCACTGCAATTCTCCAAAGAGAGTAAAAGAAAGTAATACTTCATCAAGTACCACAAGCAAAAAGGAATCAATTAGGGAAGGTAAACCAGGTACTTCTTCGAAGAAGGAAGACAAACTCCAAAAAAAGCAGTCAGATACAGAACTACCTGGTCCATTTAAACTCTCAAATATAGTTGGTGTAAGTTGCTACGCAAATGTAGCAATTAATATTCTATTTCAATTACCACCAATTTTTGACAACATTTACTTACACAGTACAGACCAATTGTGTTTGCAAATGTTAGTACTTCACAGAAATGCAACAAACAGCCCTGACAACTCGTATAGTGTTCATGGAATAAGACAACAATTGGACTACTGTGCTTGAATGGTGAAATTCACTATAAACTCACAGGAAGATCCACAAGATGTAATGTACTTACTATTAGTACTGGAAAACAAAAACATACCTATAAATGAAATCTTCCAGATTTCATACATGTGGAAACATACATGCACTCCCTGCAACAATGTGACACAAGAACAAATCCCAAATGAACGTTTTGTGTATATATCAATACCTAATTGTGAATCCATTCCATTTCAGCAAGTTGTACAAAATGCATACCATGGTAGATTATGTTCGACCTGCAATTCAGGTAATCGCTCCACGTTAGTAATACAAACACATAGTAAATACGTAATACCAATGCTTCTACGTTACAATGCAGATGGTACCAAAAACAACTGCAAGCTGACTGGATTCACACATGGTCAAATATCACTTGGTAGGAAAACCTTCACAACAATAGGTATAATCTACCACGCAGGAGCCACAACCAATTCAGGGCACTACACTGCATATATAAAAATGAAATGTGGATGGTTTGAATGTAATGATAGTACCATTACTCTAAAGCAGTGATTACCAGCAAATCTTACAAACGCTTATTTAATGTTCTTAAAACCAACATTTGATAACTAAACTGTACTTAAACCTTAAGTACACTTGTAGTAAAAAAATATAAACTGTCACAATATTCCAAAAGCTGTCTAACTGCCCAAATATGCTACAAAAACTAATCAGATAAATTAATACCACTCAAATAGAGAAAAAAACAGACAGTTAGAATACACCAATTGGTATCTAACTGTCCCAAAATTTTGAAATATCCAAACAGATAAATCAATACCACATAATTATATAAAAAAATAAACAGTTAGAATACTCCTACTGGTATCTAACTGCTCCAAAATTTTACAATATCCAAACAAATACCTAATATCTTACTGCTCCCAAAAACTGGAACAAACCAATGTGCAAAGCATTAGCCAGAAACAACAAGTAAACACTGAAAACAAACAAACAAATAAACTGTAGCATAACAGAAAAAGGTTTTTTTTTTTTTAATCCAACATGGATTTTTTTTCTCGCACAGACCCAATGATTTTAGCAACAAACACAGAAACTGAGCAAATTGCACAGTAGTCTGGTTTGTCATCTACTAAGCATGAGGGTAAAAAAAAAGAAGAAAATGTTGATTGTACAATGTAATAAGTCTTTATAAATACTAATACTAACATGCTATTTTCTTTTATCACAGAAATGAACAAGAAAAACATGGACTCCCGTTACTAAACCAAATAGTAAGTATAACATGATAAATACAACCATCGCAGCTTATAACACCCATACTGGCTTATAACAATGTTCCTTATAAATTTGTTTTTGACCCAAAGTTATAAGCCACTATGAGTGTGATATGCTGCGGTGCTTGTGGTCAGGGCATAGACTCTTGGGTGCATGGCATATGAGTGTGATATGCTGCGGTGGTTGTGGCCAGGGCATAGAGTCTTGGGTGCATGGCCAAATGGCCATGCACCCAACATTCTATACCCTGGCCACAACCACCACAGCATATCACACCCATTGATTCAAGCATTGCAACCATTTTAATGTCCGCGGACAAAAAGAAGTTCCTAGAACACATTCAACTTGCCAGAGGACGATACGGACAGCGTCCTCAGGACACCCCCATTTTCTTTATGTACGAACATTTCAGGACACCGCGAGTGTTCTTAGAACACTTTCAGCTTGACAACAAACAATACAGACAACGTCTTCAGGACACCCCCTGCGAAAATTCCAGGACCCTACGAGTCTTCTTAGAACACTTTCAACTTGACACCGAATCCATTCTGTTTATTGATGAACATTTCAGAACAGCCGTGTTGTCCGCAGACAAATCGAACACAACAAAAGCATCTAGCACATAAAAAAAATACAACATTGCACCTATCTCATACTCTCCCACCCTCCCCAAACACTCTTACACACCAACACACTCCACTAAATACAATTTTTAAACCAAGTTTCACCTCGCTGTCCGCGGTCGTCCGCGAATGCAAGATGCCGGGAACCACCGAAAATCAGACGCGCTCCACGCCCCACGCCATCCAGTCAGGCCAATCAGGGCACTGTCCGCGGAGCGAACCGGGAAGTCCGTCCGCGAAGCGAACGGAGATATCATTAATTTATTTGCCTTACATTTTGGTCATTTAAAAAAAAAAATACTGGACGGATTTACACCAAATTTGCAAAAGCACGCTTTCGGGACCAAGCCCCCACTCCTACCGCAAATTTGGTGTAAATCCGTCCAGCAGTCTGGGCTGTAGGCGTGCGTGAAGTTTTTTCCCATTATGTCTATGGGAAAAAACTAAAGTTTTGGGACCCTCCCTATAACTTTGCCCCCCCTGGACCAAACCTCTCCAAACTTTGCAAAGAAATTCAGAGTGGGCCATATACTTTCTTTGCAACGTTTGGTGAAGATTCATCCAGAGGGAGTGAAGTTATAAGCCACCCAAAAAATGCTCTTCCTATGGAAACACCAACCTAACCATAACTACATGGACGCTACTGCGTCCATGTAGTATATATATATATATATATATATATTTATATATGCAGAAGAAGAGGTTTGCCAGCAGGTTCATGTCGTTCTCACTAAGTAAAATAATCCTGGCTTAAAATAGCCGACACGGGTGCCTGCTGCAACGCACGGCTGATCCGCACTTAAAAAATGAAAGAAGAAGACTGAGGAACAATGGGATGGTGCAGTGGCTCACAGGCAAATTGTCCCTAGAAAATCACACTGAGTCCTTAAGGAACTGTCAAATAGTATCCTTTAATCAAATTGCTCAGTAGACAAATAAGGGCAGGTAGACCAACAACGTGTTTCCTACAAAGCGTGCTTCGTCGGGTTTGAAAGTTTACAGTGCATACAGGTCATATTTACAAAGACAAGTCCCTTTACAGTGTTGTTGCCCATAGAGACACTTCAATGTTACATGATTTGAGATTCAGTCATTGGCATCCGCCATCTTGGGTTACGCTTGCCCATTGCATGCTGTTTATTGGAGTTTGCATATTATTATTTCAACTGTGATCTTTTTATGATTGTCATTGAAAGAAGCATATTTTAAAGTGCATCATGCTATATATATATATATTCAGTGAAAAAACTTTGTTAAAGGGACGTTATGGTTCTAAGTAAAACCGAAAAACCCCTGAAATTCGCCAGTTATGGTAAGCTAAGCAACCATAACTCGCGCCACCACCGTGCACTGCTAAAACTAACACCCACGACATCAAAGATGACATCACAAATGTCATTGATGACATTGTTGATGACATCACATGTGTATGTACTTTTCATTAAATATGTGTACAAGGGAGTGTTATTATGATGTTGCGAAAAAAGTGTCAAGGATCTTTGCAATAAATATCATACCCTTATTAGTGCATTGAACGATGCATTGATATAAATAGCATTCTATTATGGGGTTCTATCTAGTATACTAAGCTACTCATGCAGAAACATAGCATTGTGTGCAGCGTACAAGATGAAGGTATACTATTCGTAATGTTAATATGTTGAATAATGAAATGATAATTGTTTTCTTAATAGATTTTTGTGTACTGTGAAATATGTAATAAGTAGCTAATACAACCGATGTATTACATAATTGCATTACTATAGACAAAACAGAAAGAGACAAGAACACATACCATTATGGGTATATACAGGGAAAGTGAAGTTAGCAAAAAAGCACAAGTAGTAGCAGAAACAATTCATAACCTAACTGATTATTTTCATGCTAATAAATGATTGCTCTGTTTCAAAGCTACCATTTACCCTGTGTATATGTATCACTTGATGTGATTGGACCCTAAGGAAAGTAGTGTGAGTACAATGTATACAAATATGACCATATACAGGGAAAGTACAGCCATAAAAAACAACAGAACTATCAGAAAGAGCTGATAACTCTATTGATTATCTTTATGCACAAAAAGGATTGCTGTCTTTCAAGCTTGTGTCTTCCCCTATGTATATGTTTCATATGATGTGACTGGACTCTAAGGGAATTACTGTAAGAACCTACTTGAAGGATATGTCTACAAATAAAAAATTTGTTTTAGTTTCTGACTGTTACTGAAGAAAATCATGTGGCCTAGATATGTCAGCAAAAGAAAAAAGAGTGAGCCAGACATGTGATGTCGTCAGTGATGTCATCAATGACATTTGTGATGTCATCTTTTTTTTCTAACACATTTTATTGGTTTTTTAAACATACATATAAAACATCAACTAATCCCCCCCATCTACCCTCCCCCAACTCCCGGGTTGGTTCATCACTCTATTCCTGTCTTGCCGCTTTGCACTTTACTTTCGTAATCTGCATTTCTCACCATGTCCCGTATAGTTGTTATGTCCGTTTCTTTTCCTATTTTACCAGCAAGGTCTATACCACTTGGTTTTGCCGCTTTCCCCAGATCTTGCTGGCTTTTGCCGGACATACCCGTGCTGTATAGATTCTATGCACTGTTGCTGCACATATGTCCATTTCATTTGACCATTGGGCCACCGATGGGCTTTCCGGGGCCCCCCATTTCTGTGCTATATCGCGTTTTCTCAGGCCCATTGCATTGGAGAGAAATATACCCTCCCATTTATCCGAAATATCCTCATTTGGGCCCCCTAGGAACATTATAGCAGGTTGTGGGATTATTGTGCGCCCCAGGGTTCTCGTTAACATTTGACAACATTGCGCCCAAAAGGATTTGATTTTAGGGCATTCCCAGAGGAGGTGGATGAAAGTGCCCTCCTCCCTCCTACATTTCAGACAATTAGGGTCCTCCGCCCTCCCCCAGCCAAATAGGGCCCCTCGGGGGTAGTACACGCTGTGAAGTATCTTGAGTTGTACCAGTCTTATTCTGGAGTCTATTGCGATTTTGCGTGGGTGCATCAATATTTGGATCCAGTCCTCTGGTTCAATGGGCCCCACGTCTCCCTCCCATTTATTTTTAAGATTGAACAGATCCGGAGTGGCAAACACGTTAATCGCCTTGTATAGAATGGTGGTGACTTTTTCAGGGATGTGTTGTGGTAGTAAATTGCGTTCCAGAGGTATGTAATCTGGTATGTCGTCGAGCTCTTGCCCATGTGCATTAATGGCGTGAGTCAATTGCAGGTAGTGGTAGTGTTCTGTGTCAGATATTCTGAACCTCTGCTGCAGGGTTTCAAATGGAAGGATGGAACCATCTGCAATAATGTCTCCTATTGTGGTTATCCCAGCCTCCACCCACCGGGTCCATGCAGTCAGCTTCCGTACCTCCTTCAATCCATGATTATGCCATAGTGGTTGTGCCATAGTGATCCTGTTCCCCCAGCCTATGTGGGTGTGTGCCTGCCTTCAGATCTTCACGATATGGGTAGACAACGTTTGTGCTGGGGTTCTGGTTAGGGTCTGGTATGGCGCTTCCAGTGGTGGGGTGCCTTGGATTATGGGCTCCTCCACTCTAATGTGTGGTCGTTCGGGGTCTCCATGAAGGAGGTCATTGACTACGTTTAGTTGACAGGCCCAGTAGTAGGACCTGAGGTGTGGAAGTCCTATGCCCTACTCCCAGATGGATCGTTACAACGTGGTCAATGCTATTCGAGGCTGCCCGCCCTTCCATATCAGTTTCCTGACTAGGCATTATACTCGATTAAATTCTGCGTTTGGTATGGCTAGTGGGGCATACTGGAGTACATAAAGGAGGCGTGGGAGCACCATCATTTTGAAGAGAGCCGATCTGCCCATGAGAGTGAGAGGAAGGAGCATCCAGTGCTGTACATTCCCGGCAAAGCGGTCGATTAGTGGGTGCAGGTTATGCGCTACGTATTCCGAGAGAGTCCCTAAGACCGATATGCCCAGATAGCGTAAGCCTCCTCTCTCCACCCGATATGGCATGCCCCGGGGGATTGCCAGGTCGTCACCCTTCACTGGGAACAAGACTGATTCCCCCAGTTAACTCTGAGACCACTGAATTCCCCAAAAGTCGTCAACATTTGGGTTATGATTGGGCATGTGTGGTCTGGGTTGCTGAGATAGAGTAGCAGGTCATCTGCATATAGGGATACCCTGTCCTCCCGTCCGTCTGGCCAGCAAAAGCCCGACCATGTAGTGACCTGTCTGAGCCAATGGGCAAGTGGTTCAATCGCTAGGGAGAATAGAAGGGGGGATAGAGGACAGCCCTGTCGGGGGCCCCTGCCCATTGGAAAGGTCCTAGAGGTCCATCCATTTACCCTTACCGCAGCCATTGGCGCCACGTACAGCAGTTGAACCCAGCTGAGAAAGGTCTCGCCAATGCCAATGCGCCTCATTGTTGCCCACAGGCTTTCTCACACCACCGAGTTGAACGCTTTCTCGAAATCAATTGCTAAGAGAGCAAGTGGTGCGTCGATGCTAGGGCTTTTTCCAGGAGTAGATGCAACCTGCGTAGGTTCATTCTGGTCGATCTTTGCGGTATAAAGCCGCGCTTGTCCGGATGCACCAGTGAGGGTATAACCTGTTGAAGTATGTTGGCCAGTACCTTGGCCAAGATCTTTGCTTCGCTGTTAATAAGTGATATAGGCCTGTATGATGTGCACCGGTCAGGGGGCTTTCCTTGTTTGGGAATGACCACAATGCTGGCCTTTCGTAGATCAAATGGAAGGGTGCCCTGTCCTCTGGCCGCCAGGAACAAGTCCCAGAGGGGGGCTGCCATCTGGTTGCTGCCCAGCTTCCTCCAGGTCTCGGCCGGGAAGCCGTTTGGGCCTGGTGTCTTCCCGGATTGTAGCTGTGACATGATTTCGGCCTCGTCCAGTTCCCTGTCCAGATATGTTGTCTGCTGCTCCGAGAGGTGCGGGAGCACGATCTCGTCCAGAAGGGACGGATCTACCGGCGAAGTTAGGGCGGCGTAGAGTGCGGCATAGAAACTAGCGAAGGCCTCCGCTATTTCCGAGTCTGTTTGGGCTAGTCCACTGGGGTCTACTATGATCTGTCTGACATGTCTGTGCCCCTCTTCCCGACGTTCCAGCCAGGCCAGTTGTTTGCTGTCTTTATCGCCGTGTTCATAGATTCTGGTGTGCTTGCTTTGCGTTATCTAGTGCTGTGTTGTGCAGGGTTGCTCTGGCCTTCATGAGGGAGCATTGGGCGTCAGGGGTGGGGTTAGCGACATATCTGTTCTCCCATTCCTTTATGGCTTCCTCTGCTTCCACAACTTTCCTATGGTGTTCCCTCCTTTTATTACACGTCCAGGCCGTTATTTCCACTCTAAGAACTGCCTTATGGGCTTCCCATAATGTCACCAGATCCTCTACCGAACCCGTGTTAATTTCAAAGAATTTGTTGGATTTTTTGGTAATGTGCTCCACGAGTTCTGGAAGGTCCAAATAATAGTTATTTAGCTGCCAAGTCTTGGTAGGCAGGGGTCTGTCTGTCTGGAGCAGTATCTCCAGGGGAGAATGGTCAGATATGCCGCAGTGAAGGAATTCTGCCGCTTTTACCCTATACGCTTCGGGAGTCGGAAGGAAAAAGTAATCCAGCCTGGACATGGACGCGTGGGCTCCCGAGTTAAAGGAGTAGCCCTGCTCTGTGGGGTGGAGGTCTCTCCATAGGTCACTTAGGCCTAGAGCTGATGCGAAGGTCGCTAGCCGTATGGGTTTATTTGGGTTTCGGTTCCGTATGCGGGTCTAGTTCCGTGTATTACACATAACATCATTAAAGTCCCCCCAAGGATCCATAGATCAGGCTGTTGTTGCGCCATCAATGCCGTGATATCCCTCAGGAGAGCCTCCCCCAACCCCTGTGGGGAGTATATCGCCAGAATAGCCACCACCTCCCCCCACAGTGTGCCTCTGAGTAGCACGAAGCGGCCGCTGGGGTCTAGTTCCACTGCCGTCAAAGGGGAGCTGTTTATGTAGAAGGATCAGGACACCTCGGGAGCCCATCGTGTACCCCGCGTGATAAGCCAGTCGATAGTCCTGCGGAAGAATCGTCAGGTCGAGCCTGCTAGGTGTGTCTCCGTAAGGAGAGCATTGTCAGGGGAACGCCTGTTTAGGAATTGCATTATAAGCCAACGCTTACTAGAGCCCATGCCATTTATATTCCATGTGAGGATCTTTAGGGATCTGTGAAATTCCGTATCTACCATTGGGACATACACGTCTCCCCCTGTGAAGCCGTTATGTTGTTGTGTGGCCATTTCTGTCTAGGGATTCCAATTGTTGTGCCAGATGCGTGTGTGATATATATGACTGTGAGAATACCGTGGTCGTGCCCGGTGGGATCGTGGGTGTTGGGCATGATATGTTTTGTGGTGTTGTGATGAAATTTAGGGTTGTGTACATTCCCGGAAAATTCCTAAGATATAATAACTCCCCATCTCCCCTCCCCATACTCCTCCCCAACATGAAGTATCTGTCGCCCAAACTCTACTGGCGCTAAAGAACTATGTCGCCAGATCAACTTGCTATAAACTGTTATTACTTCCCCACTGACTTACTACTCCTCCTTGGGTCAAGTGTCTGGAGTCGGGGGGGGTGGCGTTCTCCGATGGCATGGTGCGTTGATTATGGCTACATATACTGTGTTCGGTCCTTCGTGCGTAGGCGGCGGTGACCCCTATCTGGAAACAGTCTAAACAAGGTGTTTGTCGTGGGTGCCTGCCTGGAGGGTAGTCGGTCAGTGTGCTCTTTTTGATATTTGCATGCGTTGTTTCGTTTAGCCAATGTCTCTGTTGTTAGGGATTGGGGCCTCCATTGGGTTCATTCTGATTCTCCAGTATCGGTTGTCGGGCGGGTCTGTCCTCCCCTGGTCTTCATCTCGGTCTTCCTCTGCGATCTCGATCGGCCCCGGCCCAATCTCCTCCGATGTGGGTCTCCGCCCATCTCCATGACTCCTGTGGATCAGTTAAGTGGGCTGTTTTGCCCTCATGTTGGATCTTCAGCTGTGCCGGGAACAGTAGCCCATATTTCACATTCATAGAGTGAAGTTTCCTTTTCAAGTGTTCAAAGGACTGTCTGGCCTTCTGAACTTCTCAGGTGTAGTCTGGGAAGAAGGCAATCCTGGACCTATTATACACCACCGTCCCTTGTGTTCTGGCCATCTTTTGGATGGCATCTCTGTCGCGGTAATTAAGAATTTTCACGATGACTGTCCTTGGGGTGCCCCTGGGGTTGAACGACCAGTGGGCACACGATGTGCACGTTCCACCGAGAAAAAGTTTGAGAAGGTTTTCGGCCGAAGAGATCTGCCAGTCATTCCTCCAGGAAGAGTTCCATGCTGGGGCCCTCTGTGCGCTCCGGCAGGCCTAAAAGGCGAATGTTATTGCGCTGGGACCTGCCTTCTCCCTCCTCCACTCGGGCTTCCAGGTGGTTCAGTGTTTGTGTGAGCTGCTGTTGCACACCGCTAGGTCGTCCTCCACACTAGATATTCGCTGCTCCACTTCTCCCGTTCGGGATGAGAGTTTTTGGAGGTCGCGGCGAAGGAACGAAACCTCAGTGGAAATAGTGTCCATTTTTTGCTCCATTGAGGAGCGCGAACTGGCAATTGCGGTCATCACATCCTTTAGCGACAGGGGTTCTTCCATTGGAGGGGGGGTCATCCCCAGAATCTCCGCGTTTGGTGCTGTCTGTGTGCTTGTGGCATATTGATCCATGGTGCTTTGCGTCATGTTTCTCTTGTTTCTTTCCTTGCCCATGATATGGAGTCCCACAGGGATGTAAGTGAGGGGACCAAAGGTGGACTTGTGGCCGCGTTGCCCCTGCTGTGTTACTTCCGTGTTGCAGTATGCGTGACTGCGACTCTAGCCTCCCCAGGGCTCGGAAGAAGTTGTGGTCGTTGTGCAGAGTTCAGCGCTGGGTTCCAGTTGTTATAAAAGATTGTCTGTGGGGAAATAGAGCTGCCTGCTCAGTGTTGGTGGCTCCGATCTATCGGCCTCGGTCGTTTCCCGGTCGCGTATCTCAGGTCATCTCACCTCAGGTCACCCGCTTTGACTGTGCTGCTAGTCTAGGGGATCCTGTCGCTGTAGGGTGCCCCGCTACGTTGTTCCTCCCTGGAAGTTTTAACCACTGCATTGGTATGCGGGGGGGTTCCCTCGCAGCGGCCAACCAGTCACGGGCCGTTGCGCAGGGGTCCTCTCCGGGCCGCAGGCTGTCCTCCAGGGCGTCCAGGTCCAGGCTTCTCATCTGTGGGGGGCCTCGGTCGATATCACCAGCCGGGGGGCTTTTTAGAGCGAGGGCTGGTTTAGCAGGTTGGGATCATGGGCGGGTTCCTCCCGGCTTACGCAGTGTTTTAGCGCGCTTCATGCTTGGCGGCCATTTTGTTTGCCGTCGGAGGACCCACTCTGCTATTTTCCGGCACCAATATCTTACTTCTCACGCCGCGGTTTCGATCCACATCTCTGTCGTGTACAGCCACTGGGTTCTACTGCACAAACATTTTTTTGCTGGAATCAACTTCCCAAATCAGAATATCAGCAGGATATTTCGGGTGGCCGCGGGAGCAACTGGGAATCACGTCTCCATTGCTTGCTCGCTGGCTATGCCCCCCTTGCGATGTCATCTTTGATGTTGTGGGTGTTAGTCTTAGCAGTGCACGGTGGTGGCGCGAGTTATGGTTGCTTAGCTTACCATAACTGGCAAATTTCAGGGGTTTTTTGATTTTACTTGGAACCATAACGTTCCTTTAACAAAGTTTTTTCACTGAATTTCATAGGTTTTTAGTAGTGCAATTTAACCATAACGTCCCTTTAACAAATTTATTTCACTGAATTTCATAGGTTTTTAGTAGCACAACTTAACAATATTAACTTTGACTTTATGTACATGTGATATGGAACATACTGAACCCCTTCTACTGAATTTGATGTCCGTGAACTTTTTTGATGTCCGCGGACATGTTCGGACAACAGTACCACTACCTTAAAACTCTGGGGGGGTATGTTTAATTGTTATATCATAACATAGCAACATTTGAATAATTTACAAAGCAGCACACATACATATTATATGTAGTAATACATAAGAAATGTAACCCATATATGTAACACACTAACCGTTCATTTAAATACAATATGTTCTAAAATGGAATATACCAAAAGAAGATAAATTGGCTTCCAACAAAATTACCTCACATACACTCCACAACTAAGAGCAAGACAAGACCTACAGAGTACTCAGAACATATCTTGCCTGAAATAGTAAGTGTACTTCATTTTACTCATATATTTATAAACTTTCTGTATTAGATAAAAAAAAATATATTATCTTTTTTTTTCTCACAGAAATGTCTAGTACTCTGGAATGGCTAGAGGAGCATTTCCCATATGAGGAAAGGTCAGAAGATAGTGAAACTAATGGTACACACTTTACAATATAAACCATTTAATTATTATTTTATATACATTTAACATATATATTTTTTTTTTGTACAGAGCATACCAAAATAGAAAATACCTCTGAAGAAACTGTTAGGGATAACACTCTTGACAGCCTAAAAGAAGAAATTGATTTATTGTTGACCAATTTTAATAATTTGAAAACATTTTTTGAGGATCATTTTAAAACAAAAACCTCATACCATTGTCCCACATGTACTTGTCCCCCCTCACCATATCCCAGTGAATTATCCCCAAACCCTCTCCATAACCCAAAACGTTTTCATGAGACTTCCATCCCTTCTCCACCTGATACCAATCATGTTGAAACCCCTAATTCTCCTGTTTTTGTTTCCGTTTCTGCCTCACCTTCTCTGTCATAATTTGTTAATATATGTTAAATAAAGTTACATTTTTATATTGTGTTGTAATTCGTTTCAGGTGTTTAAAAAAAAAACAATTTAGGTGTCGCAGACAGCGCGGTTGTTCTGAAATGTTTGTAAATAAATGAAAATGGAGGTGTCCTGAAGAACACTATACATGTCCGTATTGTTCGCTGGCAAGTTGAAACTGTTCTAGAACATGCAGTGTCCTGAAATGTTCATAAATAAACAAAAATGGAGGTGTCCTGAAGAGCACTATATCTGTCAGTAGTTTTCGCTAGCAAGATGAAACTGTTCTAGAACACACGCAGTGTCCTGAAATGTTCGTAAAGAAACAAAAATGGAAGTAACCTGAAGAACACTATACCTGTCCATAGTGTTCGCTAGCAAGTTGAAACTGTTCTAAGAACACACACAGTGTTCTGAAATGTTCGTCAATAACCGAAAATGGTGGTGTCCTGAAGAACACTATACCTGTCCGTACTGTTCGCTAACAAGATGAAACTGTACTAGAACACACGCAATGTCCTGAAATGTTCGTAAATAAACGAAAATGGAGGTGTCCTGAAGAACAGTATAGCTGTCCGTACTGTTCGCTAGCAAGTTGAAACTGTTCTAAGAACACACGCGGTGTTCTGAAATGTTCGTAAATAAACGAAAATGGAGGTTTCCTGAGGACGCTATGTCTGTCTGTATTGTTTGCAAGGAAGTTAAACTGTTCTAAGAACAAACGGTTGTCCATAACTGTTCGTTTGACGTGTGACGCACTTTTAATTACTTCAGGACCCGAACAGTGTCCGTAGAACATCAACGCGCATGCCCAAACCAATGTCCGTGCATTTGGTGTCCTGCAGACAGCCGCTTCCTTCACCAACATGTTCGCGAAGCGATCATGTGACCGCGCCCATGCTGATCGCATGTTCTGAATGTGGACACTGTTCGTGTCCCCAAACAATTTAAAAGTACATTTTCAAGTAATCCACAATATTTCTCAATAAAAACTCACCATAGCACAAGTCCCACATACTAATCCTGAGTTTCTACATACTTTTTGAGAGTTTTTGAACCTTTTTTTGTGTTCGATCTGTCCGCGGACAGCGCACATGTCTGCGAACTGCGTACAAGCACCCCTATAAAAGACCACGCCCTAGAGCTTATTATCATTGTGTTTCTGGCTATTCTTCAGAGCACAGCTATTTTTCCTGAAACTTGCAGATTACACCATCATCGAGATGGCATCCATGGCTGAACTACTGCCACCTGGTGCTGCACTTGCTCCAGCACCACCCCCACCCCCTCCACCACCACCACCTCACCAAGGGCCTGAAGAGGGGAACAGGAGTGAGGATGCAGAGGAGGAAGAAGAGGGTGACGAGAACGAGGTAGTGGAAATCCCTACTACCCACACTCGGCATGAGTCTTGGGTGTGGCGGTTATTTACCATTCATAGGGATGGTCCTAAGGCTCGTGCGAACCGAGTCAACTGCAATGAGTGAAAAATGGTACTCAGTCGCGGGAGGCATGGTTCGTACAGCTTTGGGACCACTACCATGAAGCGACACCTAAGGTCATTTCACTCTGGGGCCATTCGCAAGGTTGCACCTTGCGAGGAGCGTAGTAGGTTGATTTCCTCTACTTCATCCTCTGTTTCTGATCCTATCACCACAAGGAACACCTCTGTGGGACAGCGTCTTCCTCAAGCTGCCTCACAGGCCATACATAATACTGATGACCCTTAGCTTTCGAGGGTCACAGATGTGTGTATGTACTGTGACACAGTACTCTGCAGGGGGGGGAGCGACTCTGTAGTGCTTTTGAGATTATCGTCTCATAGCACGAGAAGACCTGCTCACTACCCAAATAAAACCCACTCTACATCTTCCTCTCTCAGATCGCCCTTTCTTATCCCTGTGGTTGGTGTCCCCCCCTTTCCCCTCCTTTCCCCTCCTCTCCTAGTGTGTTGTGTATAAAAAATAAAAAAATATATAAAATAACACAAATCTAAAATAATAAGGCTCTTTTCAGAGCCGCCTTTCACAGTTAAAAAATAGAAGTGAAAATAAATGAAGCAGGGAGCTTTGTATTTTCTAGAAGTCCGCAGAAGTCCGCGGACATCTAAAATTTTGGGGTGCTACCTTATCATAACCATTGAAATTTTCTCTGGGAGGAAGTGGTGGCTCTGAAAAGAGCCTTTGGGAGGTGTTTGTGTTTCAAAAATTATAAATACTCAACACCTACTTCAAAATGGATGTTGTAATTCTAAAAAAGGTCGCAATGCATTTTGTATGTTTCTTAGAAAAATCTGATTGCCAGCATAAGTTAGATGTATTCCATTTCTGCGAAAAATGTATGTACTATGAAACATAATATTTTCATTGTGAAAAGAGGACATGCCAAAATCTCTTAGAAAGGCACAAACAGCCTTATTGACATTGCGCCTTGCTTTCTCCATTTGTGGACCAAATGAAGAAGAACAAAGCCACATTTGTCTCTGCGCAATCCGTGAAAAAATTACTTGAAAATTTGGAAACATGTCCATGACCTTCCCAAGTCCTTCTTTCATTGCAAATTGCAAAGAACTCCAGACACATGTCCTAAACTGTTCCCTCCACAATGAATTATAATTATATCTGGATGTTGCTCTGTCTCTAAAGTAGCACAGAGAGGTAAACAAGTCCAACCACTTCATTCCACGTACTCCATGCCAGTGTACTTACACATGTGGGAATCCAAGATCTACAGCTACTCCACAGGTTTCTGCATGCACCTTCAACCAATGTATCCACGAGTCTCCCAAAATCCAAACAATCTGTTTTCTGAAACACACAGCCATAGCTATCTGTTCTTCTCTCAGCAAAAGGAGTATCTGAGAAACTCTTTCCTGGCACAACACACCCACTAAATATTACTGACCAATCCCTTTCAGTGCTCATTCTCATTTGCATGACTTCTGAACCCAAAAATCCCTGGATGTAACACCCGATGTCCGCGAACTACCACCATGTCCGCGGACATATTGTAATATGAACAGCCCTTCTACCATTTCCAGTTCACTCTCTGTGCCATTTCCTTCATTGGATGTAGCTAAGAAGTCACATGACCATCCACCAGTCACATTCAAGACCTCTACATCTAACTGCATCATCATAGATCAGCACTGCAAATGTACTGTGAATCTCTCTGAGTACAAGTGTCATATCATTGGCAAGCACCATTTACAAGAAATACTGTACAAGTCTCCAAGATTTCTACTTGCAGCTCCATGCATATCCATATGCATGAACACAAACTACAGGTATGCATATTTTCTGTACAGTACATGAACACATTTTCTAACTGACTTTTGGCTTGTATAATCTGTAAAATGAATCTACTCTCTTTTTTTAAATCTCCTAAAATCAACTGTCACTTACAAATCTTTATACTATTTAATTTCTTTATACACACTCACACTCAAATCATGTTAAACTAACATTTTTGAAATGAAATAGACTACAAATAGTCAAACAAAATTGCATGCACACTCTATGTTCAAATCTCAAACAATAATACTTGTACAATTAGATAATTTTTATTCATTCATTTATTTATTTATTACAGTGCAATTACCATCAAATGATCAAACAAGTGAGACACGACTCATACTCACTTATGGTACACACTCCCAGAAAATACGACGGATTATGCGGAAACACTGGCATATCCTACAACTGGATGAACATTTAGGAACGATCTTGGGCGACAAGATGAACATCACATTCCGACGCTCTGTCTCACTTAAGGACAACCTTGTCTCTAGCTTTATGAGCCCTTCTACTCCACCTATAGGCTCTATGTGGCTAAATATACCAACTGTAGGCTTCCGTAAGTGCAGGAAATGTAAGGCCTGCAAGTATGCAACAGATGTCTCCAATTATGAACACCCGATTTTAGCCAAGAATGTCTCTATTACAACACGTATCACTTGTGACACTGAGTATGTGGTTTATGTGCTCAGGTGTCCTTGTGACAAGTGGTACGTAGGCAGCACCATAGGCAGACTTAAGCTACGAATGCTACAGCATATCAGGGCAATCAAGAATATGGATGTTACCTACCCCATGGCAATGCATTTTCATGAAGTACATAACAGCAAATTGGATGGTTTTACATTTTTTGGCATTCATACCATAGCCAAACATCCGAGAGGTGGCAATAGAGAACTGGCATTGAGACAATTGGAAACCAAATGCATTTTGGACCTAGAAACCAAAAAACCAAGAGGCCATAATTTGGATGAAGAACTTTATACTTTTTTAGGAACCTAACTATGACCTTTATGCATGTTTCCTTTATTTCACACAACACCATTTTGTTGATGCATTTGTCTCATACTACTGTAAGAACCATTAGATTAGTAGATTAATTTTCTCTTGGTTCACTTTTTGATAGACTTTTGGCAGGTGGCCCTTTTGCAGGTGATACTTTAGCAGTGGATCCCTTATGGAATTTCTTGCAAGACATCTTTTCAAGTTGGGGAAACATTGTATTATTATGATGAAGCTGTAATTTCGCTATGCACTCTAATTCAAGTTCAAAGGTTGGTTGAAGAGGTTTGGAAATTATGATGTTAGGTTATCACTGCAATTTGCATATTCAGTTTGCTCTTTTCGAGTTGGGTTATGTGTTTCTTAGTCCTGGGTCGTTTAGGTTCTTTGTAACTGGAGGTTTCACAAGTGATCGCACTGTTTATGTAATTGGGCACCTTCTCTTTAATATTTTAGGTTGGTCCATTGCCCAAGTCATAATTGTTATCTTTTGTACATAACAGAGGAAAATATGAAGCTAAGGTGATTCTTTTTAGATTTTGACATACGTTTGTATGTCCTATTTTAAACATCTTCTTAATTTTTCTGTTCTTTGAACAAGTGTATTTGGACTCATACAAATTCAAGTTTATATCTTCTTTTGTGATATTTTTTTCTTTTCTCTCTTTCCCCAGTCTTTCCCAGATTATTTGGTAAATTTTTCTTTCAGACTTTATTTCATTTATAGGCTTTTTTTGTAAATGCTCATGTTTGATCTTATGGGACCATGAGGTTTTGCTGTTCAGGCTGCCATGGGTAATATTCCTTAAACAATATTGGGTAGAGTGGAAACTACAGGCATCACATGTATAGAATAATCTTTCTTGCTTTTTTGGACAGATCAGTTACTAGATGTCAACTAGATGTTTACATGCACTATGCACTTTATCATGCAAATGCACTATGCACTTTATTATATCTAATTCTAGTATCACATTCAACACTAGGTTGCTTTGCATATTTGCATGGACTCAACAGCAAGTATTGAATGTACTAAGCACTTTAAATACCTCTATGCAGGATACATTATTAGCTACTAAATTGCCATTTGCAGACTGACCATATAGGTTTATTGCATATTTGAATATCCATGCATATTTGCATGGTTTCAATATTTAGGTATTGAATGCACTACGCACTTTCAATACCTTTATTTAGGATATACCACCAGCTGCTAAACTGCTTATTGCAGTTAGACCATAGAGGTTGATTATTGCAATTTTGCAAGTTCAAGCATTAGCACTTTTTATTTTCCCACATGGGGTGTATTTAAAAAGTTGCTGCTATATGCATTATGCACTTTATTAGCAACAGACTGGGCTATGCTGGCTGATAACATGATCTAGCCAAGCATTAGGCATTTCATTTATTTATTAATGCCAGTAATAGAGGTTTTTTCATTAGTTACCCATTTGTTTATTATTTATTGATAATGGTAAGCCACTTTATAGCCAGTACCTATTTTGGGGATATTATGCCATGGTTCCCATACTCTACATGCTGCCATGCTTTTCTTGACATTATGTGTTGTTCAGCGCAAGTGGCATTTTGAAACATATTGCTCTAGAGCAGTACATTTTTTTACATCAGCTCTGACAGTTTTACTGCCTGCACTAATTATCAATGCTGGACAAACGGTGTGTAATTTACGAATGTTGAGAAATGTTTTGAATTTAGCATTTTATTTTCTCATTACGCTCCTGTGAGCATTTGGTTCTGTAATTATTTAACACACACAGACATTATAACAAAAACATGAAAGGCGCTGGGAACGAGTCCAATATGCATTTACTAAGGGCATTGTGCAGTGATTTGCAAGGGTTAAGATGTCTGCCATGTTAGGATTGAGACAGCAGTTAATTGTCTTGGAGACACTCTACATTGCGAACTGGGGATAGAGTTATATGAGTCCATATATAGTCACCTTGTCTATGTTTACACTGTTCTACGTGATCAAGCGGTCTGTGTACCGTGAAACGCGTTGTGTTTCGTGCTTTTTCCTATCCATGCTGACTTTTAAATAAAGGCATGTCAGTCTGGATCAATTTGGGTTTTCCTTGCCTCAGCATAGAGAGTCATTAAGGCTTTCTTTATTCCTGTTTCTTTTGGGAGTGCATTCCGTTCATCTCATCCCGTTTCCAATCCGGATCGGGTAATGGGTTTTTTTTTAATTATTTATTTATTTATTTAATTACTTACATTTATATAGGACAAGCAGCCCATGACATTGAGGCACTATTACTTGGAAGAGCTTAGTTACAGGAATAATGGTATTCTGTGGTACATTATGAATTTCACAAGACATAGTAAAGATATTTTGTTTGCTACAGTTAGTCATTGCAATACACATTGTTCATTAAGAACATATCATATGAATTCAACTGGTGCGATGTATCTTATATAAATAAGATAGTTTTAATGGTTTTCAGGAAGGCGCTGGGATATCAATTAAAAAAATCAATGTCTAAATTAAAAACAGTGCTATATACAAACAAAATTACTGATTTGTTTCTTTTACAATTGCACTGAAGACCATTCTCCTGAAAAGAAGCAACCAAATTTGAAGTACAAAGAACAACTAAGAAGTAACCTGTTCATTTTAGAAAAAAAGTAAGTAGAATATCACCATAATATTTGTATTATTACTCAAACACACTGTAAGGTTAATTCATGCTATTTCTGTGCCTAAAAATAGAGATTCTGCACCATTCTGTCCAAAAATCCCCATGTCTTAAACAGCGATTTACAGCCAGAATGGCCCACAAATTCATATTTTTCGACACACAAATTACCCAACTCAACCACTACAATTTAGATGTTATAGAACAAACAACTGTTTTAATTGTATAACATTAGATATACTATTTATACTTCTCCACACCACTAGCTTAGTTTTTTCTGTCATCGGAAACCCCAGTTTAGTAACACACTAATTCAAGAATACCCATCCCTACTGGTTGTAGTTCCCAATGCACAATCACACACCATTACATACATCTTTATCATCTTACTCAAACACTCATGCACACAGCACACATACATTGCAGAACACCCCAACCCATACCTTCTGTATTTTTTTCAACAGACCATAAAGAATGCCTACCAAAAATCAAGTCCGTAGAAAACAACATAAGCATCCATCTCTAGCACAATTTGTAAAAAAAGTTGAAACAAAACAGCTAATACAGTCATTTAGTGAAACAAAAGAAGTTTCAAGTACAAAAACTTTGCCTCCTCTATGAAAATGTAAACCAAATCAAAAAACAATTAGAAGAAAATCAGCTATCACTACAGATAAAACTGCTTCTTTAAATCTTGATATAGTTCAAAGTAAGCATACCAAGAAAAGCATTTTAGCCAAAACGTTCCGTCACAAAGTCCTTCAAAATCTTATAAAAACAGGAGAGAAACCAGGTTCAACGCTTAAAACCTATCATAGGAAATTAATCTTAGAAGCGTTGATAGACAGTGCAATTCTTCTCAAAAGAAAGTTATTTATTTTAGTGTTGAACAAAAGGAAATCACTAACAAAACTAATAACTAAATTACAAAAAAGACTTCTCAATAAACGAAATGTCAACAGAAAGAACTTCTTAAGTATCTGCGGAGGTGAATGGAGTCACACTACGAGCACAGAACCATACTTTAATGAAGAAGCGTACAAACAAAAGCAAACAAATACAATTGCCATACATAGCACTGGTCGAGGTTATGAAAAAGTTAATAATACCATAATGGAACAAGAAGTACTCCTTACAAAAATATGTCCTGAAAACTTAGAATTACCCCTCCATTCAACTGAATCAGAACGTCCAGTGTACAAATGACCATACACGTCAATGTGTAACATTCCCAAACAATTTTTCAAGTCTTTACGCCAATTCCTCAATCAATATGTGAAAAGCAAAGACAAAATCAAAATTAAATTACTGCAAAATATGGATACCTGTCCAGTACACAGGACTACAAGGACATTCATTGGCCTGCATTACAAGACCTACTTGCAAAACCACCTTCCATGATTTCAAAAGGATATCAACACATCATTCAACTATAAGAAATCTAATTTATAAACTGTACTGTGCTAAAAGTCCTGCTTTAGCACTAGCCAATTTAAATAACAGTCTTCTACATGGTACAGCAAAAGACCTACTAGATGAAATCGACTATATCCAGAAAAAATATTTTGGAAGTGAAACCCACTTACAGAATGAAATAGCTGTAAACCAAATTAGTAACAATTCTACACATGGCAACCTTTTACTACACACATACAAAAAAGAAATACTAAAATTTAAAAGTACATTAGCTGAAGTACCAAACCATGTGCATGTATATTGCCGCAGAACTTTTGATAAAAGTAACACAAAAACTGTAGACCTATCATACAAAATAGAAGACAATGAAGATTCTAAATGGTTTGAATTAGCTCTCTACCTTATAGCAGAAAACAAATACGAAATAACTGACCCCGTAATACTTTGTAGTTACTGCACTACAAAACTTGACAACAACCAAACTCCTTCACATGCTATCACAAATAATTTGGAATTATATCCACTACCACTACCAAAACCCCTTCAACAACTTAATTTATATGAGAGCATCAAAATTCAAACAGTGCACCCATCTGAATTATTGAAAGGTATTTGTGGAAAAGTAGTGTATTTACCATTAGATCTATAAGAACATGTGCACACTCTAGGAGTGCAACGTCCAATGCAACAATCTTTAATTATATTGGTAAATGGAGTACCTACAAAAGACAAAAAAATTGGCAACAACTGGTAGATTTACATAAAGTTAGAGAAGTCTTGCAATATCCTAAAGAGAATAATGAATATCACAAAGAAATTAATATTGAAGAAAACTTGAAGGATACAACTGAAATAATCCAAGAGACACAAGAAGCTGGTCAATTTGATCTCCTAGATCCTGCTGCAATATCAAATACGTTAGACCATTATACAATTCATCCATTGCACTCTAATGACACCATAGAAGATGCACTGGAAACGTACCAAATGCGTCAAACAAAAGGATCACCAATCAGCATATGGGAAAAAAGTATGGAAGCACATGCTTTTCCTCTACTCTTTCCTACTGGCAAAGGAGGAAGGTACAATGATAGACCTATTCAAATGTCAGCATCAGAATACCGCTCATTACGGATGTATTCTGAAGATCCCAGATTTAGACAAAATGTGGAATACATATTCCACCTACTCTTTGAAAGTGAACTAGCAACTTTATGTTACGGAGTTGCACACATATTAAAATCAGGATCACACTTTCAAAATATGACAGCTACACAATTATTACAAAAAGTGCAACAAAAAGATGAGGGTTTACAATCAAATATTACAAATCTATTAGCAAATATGCGTGGTACTAAAGAGTATTGGTTTCAACGTCACGGAGATGTATGCTGTATGATCAGAAACCTTGGCCCACCCACTTGGTTTGTTACATTAAGTTGTGCAGAATATGAATGGGAAGATTTACACGATTTCCTACGCATATCAAACAAAAACAAAACAAACATAGATATACTAACACCTGGAGAACTTTGTTCTCTGGATAGGATACTGTTAATGTTTCAAGATATTTTCACCTTCGCTTCTTTGCTATGCTACATTTTATTTGTAATAAAACTGTTCCTACCCTTGGAGAAGAGCAACACTTCTTTTGGAGAAAAGAATACCAAGCCAGAGGTGCACCACATATCCACATGCTTTTATGGAATAAAGATGCTCCTAAATTTGGTCAAGACTGTGATGCCACTGTTTTACAGTTTATTGAAAAATATGTCACTTGTAAAATTCCATCGGAATCCAGAAATAGTGATCTTCATGCACAAATTTTACAATTTCAAACACATAAATGTGGCAAATATTGTCGTTGCAAATACAAAAACAAAGGGAAATACTACATTGATTTGGTTTCCCTAGACCTGTTACAAATACAGGTCATGTCTTAAGTTAGACATAGTGTTAAAGGTAAGTCACCTAAAAATACATATTACATAAAAAGAAAAGAAGAAGAAAAATATATCAATGATTACAATGCAATCATTGCCCACTTATGGAATGCAAACATAGATATGCAGTACATTGCAGACAATCCTACTGCAGTTGCACGATATGTCATATCATACTTAACCAAAGCAGAAAAGACAGAGCTGCAGGACCTCTGGAATGACCTGTCATCAGATAAAACAGTGTCTCAAAAATGATGCAGCTTGGGCATAAAAATGCTGTCCCATAGAGAATGTGGATCCTATGAAGCAGCTGATCGTTTAACTGGTACTGCACTGTATGGTAAATCTGAAAATATATTATGGCTAAGTCTTGGTCCAGCTAAATCTAGAAAAAGAGTTCTAAAATCATACGAAGATATAGAAACAATAGCCAGACATGATCCCAACAGCCAAGACATTTAAAAAAACAATGTATTGGACACATAATACCCAAACAGGAGTACAACTTTGGAAACCATGTGTCTTCACCACATAGCCCAAAAATACACATACAAAAATTATATGAAACCTGATGAAAAAAACGGTAAATACAGAGTGACAAACTGTGAAGGCAGCTTAGTAAAACTCATCAAACCAAATTTAATTAATCATATCAAATTGTCATTAAAGACTCGTCAACATAAATAAGTATATTACATGTCCCTGCTACAACTCTTTAAACCATGGAGAAAAGAAGAAGAAATACCAGATAACTATGACTCATATGAAGACGCTTTCAAAGCAAATGAAAGCACTATAACTGATGTAAACTTTACACAGTACAAAACAATGTTGCACAATGAACAGCAACACGAAGAAGAACTCCAGTTCCAACTAGATAAGGACACTCCTGACAGTAGTCAACCTTCTGTAACATGAAGCCAAGAACCACTGGGAGAGCCACTAATAACAAATGAGGCAGAATTAGCTATGATAGAATTAGAAAACACCATGTGTCAGTATAAAGATAAAGAAGACTTAACTTTACTACAATCAAAACTAAACAATGTGGAACGTAGCATTTTTCAAGAAGTAACAAAAGAAATTGCACATGGTGTACAACATGAAAACAAAGAATGTACCTGCCAAAATTACAAACCTATACTATTTCACGTCACTGGTGAAGCTGGTTCTGGCAAAACATTCCTAATCAAAATCATCAGTAAGTTCCTTCAACAATGGACAAACAACAAACTGTCAGCTGTTGTCATTGCCCCCACAGGTTTAGCTGCCTACAACATAGGTGATGTCACTTTACACCGATTACTACTCCTGCCAGTAGAACACCAAAACAAATTAGACTATTACAAACTTTCTACAGAAGCTGCAATGGAACTACGCAGAGTATTGAAACAAATGAAAATGCTTCTAATAGATGAAGTCAGAATGGTGTCCAAGCTAATGTTGGCTTTGATTCACCTCAGATTACAAGAAGAACTCAAAACAAACTATGAAGAGCTCTTTGCAGGAAAACACATTATTGTTTTCGGAGATCTTCAATTGACACCAGTAAAAGGTGAGCCTATTTTTAAAACATTAGGACACAAACTCTGCCGTGAAACTGTTGGCAGCATTGGAAATGTCAACCTTTGGCAACATTTCCAATACAGAGAATTAACAGAAAACATGCAGCAATCTGCAGATCTCACTTATGTCAACATCTTAAAAAGTATCAGAGTTGGTATACTTTCTAAAGAAGCAGAAGCAATATTGAAAACCCGGCACATTCATGCACTTTATGGTGATAATGCATGTGCTACAGATGTTATGGAACAATTAGCCCACAAAAATGTCAATTGTATGGCCTTAATGCCAACTCTTGCAAGCTGTTTCAAATTCAATGAAATAATGTTAAGTAAAGAAATGCAAACAATAATGGAAATTAGCACCACAGGCAAACTAGATGTACATGGTATGACACTACCCATGTGTGACCAAGCCACAACAAGACTAAATACTTTAGAAAAATCAATCTCAAACACAGCAGGCTTGGAAAAGATATTAAAATTATCCTTAAATTGCAGAGTAATGCTTAAACGTAACCTCGACGTGGACCAAGGACTAGTTAATGGAGCACTGGGTACAGTTGTTGGCTTTCAAACATACCCACGTGACAACAAAATTCAGTTTGTCAATATTCTCTTTGACAGACTTTCAGAAGTAAAAAGGATAGGATGCTCAACACCTCGATTCCTTCTCTTCAAAGACATGTATATACGAAGAGAACAATTGTCTCTAACTCTTGCATACGCAGTCACCATTCATAAATCACAAGGTCTTACCCTAGCCAAAGCAATGATAGACATTGGTAACACAGTCTTTAAATAAGGCATGAGATACGTAGCACTATCACCCTTACGTACACTTGACTGTCTATTTCTAATCAACTTTGATGCAAGTAAAGTAAACGCTGATATTCCTTGCATTTTAGAATACAGTAGACTTCGCTCACTATACACCCCCCATCTAAACACATATTCTGTACCACAAACAGTAAAACGTTGTAAAAGAAAACTAAATCAAACAAAAATGCATCAGGATGTCACTGCAAATCCTCCAAAGAGAGCAAAAGAAACTAAAACTTCATCAAGTACCACAAACATAAAAGAACCCATTAGGGAAAGTAAACCAGGTACTTCATCAAAGAAGGAAGACAAATAAAAAATAAATCAATCAGATACAGAACTACCTGGTCCATTTAAGCTCTCAAATATAGTTGAAGTAAGTTGCTACGCAAATGTAGCAATGAATATTCTATTTCAATTGCCACCAATTGTTGACAACATTTACTTACACAGTACAGACCAATTGTGTTTGCAAATGTTAGTACTTCGCAGAAATGCAACAAACAATCCTGATAACATGTATAGTGTTTATGGAATAAGACAACAATTGGACTACTGTGCTGGAATGGTTAAATTCACTATAAACTCACAGGAAGATCCACAAGAATGTCTAATGTACTTACTACAAGTACTGGAAAATAAAAACATACCTATACATGAAATCTTCCAGATTTCATACATGTGGAAACATACATGCACTCTCTGCAACAATGTGACACAAGAAGAAATCCTCAATGAACGCTTCATATATATATCAATACCTAATTGGGAATCCATTCCATTTCAGCAACCTGTACAAAATGCAAACCATGTACCACCTGCAATTCGGATAATCGATCCACGTTAGTAATACAAACACAAAGTAAATACGTAATACTAATGCTTCTACGTTACAATGCAGATGGTACCAAAAACAACTGCAAGCTGACTGGATTCACACATGGTCAAATATCACTTGGTAAGAAAACCTTCACAACAATAGGTATGATCTACCACGCAGGAGTCACAACCAATTCAGGGCACTACACTGCATATATAAAAATTTGATAACTAAACTGGACTTAAAACTTAAGTAAACTTATAGTAAAAAAATATAAACTGTTAGAATATTTCAAAAGCTATCTAACTGCCCAAAGATTCTACAACAACTAATCAGATAAATGAATACCACTAAATTAGAACAAAAAATAGACAGTAAGAATACGCCAATTGGTATCTAACTGTCCCAAAATGTAACAATATCCAAACAGATAAATCAATACCACTAAAATATATTAAAAAAAAATAGACAGTTAGAATACGCCTACTGGTATCTAACTGCTCCAAAATTTTACAATATCCAAACAAATAAATAATATGTTACTGCTCCAAAAAACTGCAACAAGCCAATGTATAAAGCATTAGCCAGAAACAACAGGTGAACACTGAAAACAAACAAACAAATAAACTGTAGCATAACAGAAATAGTTTTTTTTTTATCCAACATGAATTTTTTTTTTCTCCCACAGACCCAATGATTTTAGCAACAAAAACAGAAACTGAGCAAATTGTACAGTACGCTGGTTTGTAATCTACTAAATATGAGGGTCCAAAAAATAAATGTTGATTATACAATGTAATAAGTCATTACAAAATACTAATACTAACATGCTATTTTCTTTTATCACAGAAATGAACAAGAAATACATGTACTCCAGTTACTAAACCAAACAGTAAGTATATTATAATAAGTACAACCATCGCAGCATATCACACCCATAGTGGTTTATAACTTTGTTCCAAGCAACTATGAGTGCGATATGCTGCGGTGGTTGTGGCCAGGGTATAGAGTCTTGGGTTCTTGACTCTATGCCCTGGCCACAACCACCGCATCATATCACACCCATAGAGTCAAACATTTCAACTATGGCCTATGGAAACTTTTAATGTCCGCGGACATTATGAGTGTTCTTAGAACACATTCAACTTGCCAGTGATCAATACGGACAGCGTCTTCAGGACACCCCCTACGAACATTTCAGGACACCGCGACAGTTCTTAGAACACTTTCAACTTGACAGCGAACAATATAGACAGCGTCTTCAGAACAACCCCATTTTGTTTATTTGCGAACATTACAGGACACCGCAAGTGTTCTTAGAACACATTCAACTTGCAAGAGAACAATACGGACAGCGTCCTCAGAACACCCCGATTTTTTTATTTGCAAACATTTCAGGACACCGCGAGTGTTCTTAGAACACATTCAACTTGCAAGCGAACAATACGGACAGCGTCTTCAGGACATCCCCTACGAACATTTCAGGACACAGCGAGGGTTCTTAAAACACTTTCAACTTGACAACGAACAATACGGACAGCGTCCTCAGGACACCCCCATTTTGTTTATTTGCGAACATTTCAGGACACTGCAAGTGTTCTTAGAACACATTCAACTTGCCATCGAACAATACGGACAGCGTCCTCAGGACACCCCCATTTTGTTTATTTACGAACATTTCAGGACACCACGAGTGTTCTTAGAACACATTCAACTTGCCAGAGAACAATACGGACAGCGACCTCAGGACACCCTCATTTTGTTTATTTATGAACATTTCAGGACACCACGAGTGTTCTTAGAACACATTCAACTTGCCAGAGAACAATACGGACAGCGTCCTCAGGACACCCCCATTTTGTTTATTTACGAACATTTCAGAACACTGCAAGTTTTCTTAGAACACATTCAACTTCCCATCGAACAATACGGACAGCGTCCTCAGGACACCCCCATTTTGTTTATTTACGAACATTTCAGGACACCACAAGGGTTCTTAGAACACATTCAACTTCCCAAAGAACAATATGGACAGCGTCCTCAGGACACCCCCATTTTGTTTATTTACAAACATTACAGGACACCACAAGTGTTCTTAGAACACAATGAACTTCCCATCGAACAATACAGACAGTGTCCTCAGGACACCCCCATTTTGTTTATTTACGAACATTTCAGGACACCACGAGTGTTCTTAGAACACATTCAACTTGCCAGAGAACAATACGGACAGCGTCTTCAGGACACCCCCTAAGAACATTTCAGGACACCGCAAGTGTTCTTAGAACATATTCAACTTACCAGAGAACAATACGGACAGCGTCCTCAGGGCACCCCCATTTAGTTTATTTATGAACTTTTCAGGACACCGCAAGTGTTCTTAGAACAGTTTCAGCTTGCTTGCAAACAAGACGGACACATATTGCGTCCTCAGAACACCCCCGTATTTAGTTCATTTAGAACATTTCAGAACAGCCGTGTTGTCCGCAGACAAATCGAACACAACAAAAGCGCCTTTCACATAAAAAAACACAACATTTAACCTATCTCATACTCTCCCACCCTCCCCAAACACTCTTACACACCAACACACTCCACTAAATACACATTTTAAACCAAGTTTCACTGGACTGCGCTGTCCGCGGACGTCCGCGAATCCAAGATGGCGGGCGCTACTGAAAATCTCGCTTCACGCTCCACGCCATCCAATCAGCGAACATGTCGCATGTCTGCGGACATCACGCAAGGCGATTGGCCAATCAGGACACTGTCCGCGGAGCGAACAGGGAAGTGTGTCTGTGGACCGAACACAGATATCACAAATGTTTTATGACCTACTTTTTGGTCATTTTAAAAAACACTACTGGACGGATTTTCGGGACCAAGCCGCTACTCCTGGTCTAAATTTGGTGAAAATCCGTCCAGCGGTTTGGGCTGTACGCACGAGCAAAGGTTTTTCCCCATTCAGTCTATGGGACCTCCCCCTATAACTTTGCCCCCCCTGGACGAATCCTCACCAAAATTCAGAGGGGGACATATACTTTTTTTTGCAAAGTTTGGTGTGATTTCGTCCAGGGGGAGCAAAGTTATAAGCCTCCCAAAAAGTGCTCTTCCTATGGAAACAGCAACTTAACCATAACTACACAGCCACTAACGTGGCTTAGATTTCCAAAATTGGTTGTCACCACATAAGCGCTTATCAAGCAGTTTATAGAAGAACTGGTTGATGTCTTTAAATCTTTAAAATAAATGGCAAGGACTACATAAAACCCAATTATAAAGTGCATCGTGCAAAGTGCATCGTGCAAAGTGCATCATGCAAGGTGCAGCGTGCCCAAGGACCACATAGGACTCATTCTAAAGTGCATAGTGCTGTGCATATAGTAATGGCATATTTGTTCAGATTGAGATATGTGTAATCTCATTAAGGTGTGCAGTGCTGTGCAAATAATTGAAATATGTTATCAAGTTCCATAAAAGAAGCAAGGACAATAATTATGTCTAACCTTAAGGTACATATCATGATGTACAAACACACTACATAGTTGTTTGTGTAGAAACATTGGAGCAATGACATAATATATCTCTTCAGTATCACAAGTTCTAAATCGAATTGTTAGATGTGTGTAACAAGGACAGAAGGGCACTTATTATTTTTTATGTCAGGTCGCATATAAATAAGTGTGGCAGTAAAGCTACAATTAAAGTGCAAGTGCTTAAAACGCTTGGCTAATGCTGTAAAAAAAACATGCCACTGGGCCCTGTGATATGTCCTATGTTAATAAAACCTTGCTTGTTGTTTGCTTTTGCATATATTCCACATGCGCACAAGGTATTTTTACAGGACAGGGACAAATAAAAGATTGTAGCTCAACCACATTATGCATTATACAAGACAAATAGGAGGTAAAGTGAAATAAACACAATCAAAATATATAAAAACATCTAAGAGCGATTAAGAATTAAGACAATGCTTATCCACTGGCAAAGCACTTTGCGGAAGTACTTCAGGGGGATATCTCCTCCCTAAAGTACTTTGCTATTGATATAGTAAACGTTCATCCAAGAGGAGGAAACAGAATCAACACGCGTGATAGGGTTGCTGCTCTTTGCAGGTGGGATCTCTAACCCAGGGACTTGAACAAGAGATCACTATTGTTGGTACATACATGAATCACCACAGTGATGTGATGAAATGACTTTGAGATATGCCCTGTTTTGAGAAAGGCTCAGTATGAGCTGAAACACGTCAATAAAAAGGGCGCTCCCACAGGAGATTTGTGACTTACAACTGGTTTGTACTTACTTCAGTGGCTCATAATTCTTCAACAATATTGAATATGTGTGGCGCAGTCACAGTGTGAAAACTAGTAACTTGTCTAAAGCCTCGGAGGAGGGGTAGTGGTTCGAAATATCTTTCACACAGACACAACACGTGAGATTTGCAATACTAAAATAGGGGTGCAAGGTCTAGGGGGTTGACCCCAAACAACTACCCAATCATAGTGTTGTTTGTCTACATGCCCTTAATTGTCCACCAAGCAATTTGATTAAAGAATACTATTTGGCAGAACCTTAGTGTGATTTTCTGCCGACAATTTGCCTGTGAGCAACTGCACCATCTGACTGCTCCTTAGTCTTTTTCTTTCATTTATTTATATATATGCATATATATGCAAGAAAGAACACTTTGGCCCTCATTACGACCCAGGCGGTAAGTATTCAACATTACCGGCATGGCGTAATTAACGTTTACGCCCTGGTCCGATGCCGTAAAGTCCGGCGCATTCCGACCCATCGCGTACGAGCATTACGCCATGCCGGTAATGTAAACTACGCCATGCCGTAAAAGACCCCAAAACGGCCCCTACCGGCATCGTACGCCGCGCAAGGTGCACTACCGCCATCCATCACAGCGGCGACCGTAATTAGCGGTCACTGTAATTAGCGGTCACCGCAATTAGTGGTGACCGTAAATAAGCGGAACCGGAAGTAGCGTCATCGTGGAGGAACGGGAAAGAGCATGGCGGCCATCTTTAAAAACACAATCCATTGGCATCCTCCCCAACCAGTCTACATCCGACCCTGAGACCTGTCAAAACCCATTACCCACCCATTTTCCCACTACAAAATGCCAAAAGTTGTCAAAAAAGCCTGCGATCGGCAGCGGCAGGACCGCTTCACTCGGGAGGAACTCACTATGCTGGCGGAGACCCTCCAGGAGAATGCGGCGGTGGTCTTCTGCACACAAATGACCAGGCCGGCAATTGCCAAGAAGAAGGCCATATGGGCCCTGGTGGCACAGCGGGTCAGTGCGGTGGGAACCGTACCCCGCAACGCACAGCAGTGTCGAAAGCGGTGGGACGACCTGAGGCTCCGCGTCAGGAGCATCCTCTCCGCAAACCGCAACCTGGGCCTGGCAACCGGGGGAGGATCGGATTCCCCAATTAAACTCCAGCCATGGGAGGAAATCTGTGCCTCCACAATCGGCATGGAGAGCATAGAAGGGGTAGGAGGGATGGAGAGCAGAGCACCGACATCAGGCGATGCAGGTAGGTGCCTCAAATCAAGCCATGCAATAGTCACTGAAGTCAATTCATGTGTAGCACAATGTTGCCCTAGAGTGTAAATGCAACACATCAGCAGGAGACAGTCCAGAGCCACATCCGACCTCCACCCTGTACACATGTATTATGCACACCCTAACTGCAGGCACCCACATACCTCCATGCTAAAGCCACACAAAAAGGAGACAACCTGCATGCCCCTGCCTCAAATGTGCTGCATCTAGTAACCAAAATGATGTCAGTCATCGCGATTCCAATGTCCGCAGACCCATCAATAACACTCTCCCTCCTTTGCTCCACCACAGGCTCCAATTCCAACCCCGAGGATGAGGACACCCCTGCCACAACACCAGCCAAGAGGGCCAAGACCACTGTGCCAACACCCTCCACCTCAGCTGTAGTGACCAAGACACCGCAGCAGCCGAAATCTGTTGCCAGTACACAGGACGGGCCACTGACAGGCACCCCAGCAGGCAGCATGGCAGCAGCAGCAGCAGCACCACACATCCCCACAATGTTCGCCACAGAAGACACAGGTTCTGTAGGAAGCAGTACCATAGGCGAAACTGCTGTCATTGCAGCATGCTCTGAAAGTGACACAGAGGAGCCCGATGTCGGACCCCCCACTGACCACCATCATTCCCCCTTGTCTGTCCCAGAGCAGCCCCCATGAGGATCCCACACAGGGGCATTCAGAAGATGAGGACTGGCCATCCACCCCATGCCCTGTCGAAAATCAGCAGGAGGGGAGCAGCCCCTTCGTAACACCATCTGCAATAGGCATGAGCCAGCAGAGCCAACATTCCCTGGAGGAGATAATGACGCGCCAGCAACAACTCTCCTCGCTTCTGAATGAGCATGCTGCAGAATGTGGGGGGGCAAGGGCAGCTATGGAACAATGTACAGAGACCCCGAGGGCAGCAATGGAGCAGAGCACAGAGACCCTGAGGGCTGAAATGGAGCGGAGCACAGAGACCCTGAGGGCTGAAATGCAGTCCTCCTCAAAGGACATGTGTGCGGAACTTGCCGCCGTGCGGCACGTGCTCTCAGAGCTAGCCAACTCCATTCGGGACATGTGTGCACATGAGCAGGCAGGGACCTCCTCCGCTGCCAGTTCCACCCAAAGCAGCCCCATCCACCAATCGGGAAGGAACCTGCGCAGCACAGGCAGGGGTGCCCCGGGGGCCCGGAGAGGGGGCTTGCAATAGCGGCTGCCCACCGTTATCATGCAACATTAGCCACTTAGTCACAGGGTGTGTTTTGGGGAGTCCAGGGGGGAGGGGGGAGGAGGGAACGGGTGTGTTGGGGTGTTCAGGGGGGAGGGGCGAGGGGGGAGTAGGTGTGTTGGGGTGTTCAGGGGGAGGGGGCAGTGGGTGTGTTGGGGTGTTCAGGGGGAGGGGGGAGGGGAGAGTGGGTGTGTCACAACAATTCACATTTAAAATACACATTTTCCTTTTGCACAAATCAATTGTGTGGACATTGTTCATTGCGTATGTGTGCTTTATTGGTGTACAGTCCACAGTGTGCATGTCCCCGACACACACAGTGCCCCAAGTGCTGTCTCCATGTCATACACACCAGCCGTGTGTGCTAGAAGCATTGGTTGATGATATCTTAACGCATTTCACGCCCCTCCTGTGCATCACCTCCTCCATGAGGTGCGGCCCCATCTGCACCCTCCTCATCCTCATCGTCAGATGGTTGCAGTTCTGCGTCAGGGGGCAGGGGCACATTTCGTCTGACGCACATATTGTGTAGCATGACACATGCCATGACGATCTTTGCCACCTTCTCATGGTGGTACAGGAGTGCCCCACCAGACCTGCTGAGGCAGCGAAACCGTGCCTTCAATAGGCCAAATGCCTGCTCAATGACCACACGGGTACGTGTATGTGCACGGTTGAAGTCCTCCTTGTGCTGGTTCTGTGGGTTCCGGACTGGTGTAAGGAGCCACCTCTTCAGGGGATAGCCTGCATCACCTGTATGTGGGCGAGAATGTATGTGTCAGTCATGATGTCTAATTCGAAACATGATGTGCCACCATGGCTTGCATCCAACTGTTACTTTGGACCACTTCTAAATGCACTAATTGATTCACACTATGCGACCGGTATATGCTCATGGCTCTCATGGCCTGTTTTGCATGCCATCAACCAATGTATGCAGGGGGGTCAAGTGACTTGTGAGTGCCCATCCACTGTGTTCGTTCATGCCGTTTGTTTTGGTGGCCTGGCACGTGTCCTGTGATGTCAATGCTCACATCATTGCAACATTGCTGTCGGCCTCATCAGGACCCCAGTGAGCAATACTGATGTTTATAGGGACATTTTGGGGGCCCTGCTGTCTGTGTGATGGTGTGTTGATGTTTCTGTCCGTCATGTGCCTCCTTGATGGTGTTTGGTGACGTGCATGTAGGTGCATTTCGTTGTAGTCAATGTGGTCTGAATTGGTACAATGCACTTGCAGATGGTTGTGTCATGGTTGGGACACAACCTCATTCACATGGTAGGGCTGCATACATCAGGCATTGGGTTTACTGGTGTTGGGTGAAGTTTGTGTTGCTTTAGGGTATGATCTGGCTCCGTTGTCTCTGCTATCTACAGCCAGGTGGAGTGTGCATCATCCCCCCCCTTTCAGCCAGGTGGAGTATGCATCATTCCCCCCCTTTCAGCCAGGTGGAGTATGCATCATACCCCCCCTTTCAGCCAGGTGGAGTATGCATCCTTCCCCCCCTTTCAGCCAGATGGAGTATGCATCACCCCCCCCCCTTTCAGCCAGGTGGAGTATGCATCATTCCCCCCCCTTTCAGCCAGGTGGAGTATGCATCATTCCCCCCCCTTTCAGCCAGGTGGAGTATGCATTGGTACATCGTTCACCTACCCACTTCACATTTCCATGGTCATGACATTAGTCTCACCGAGTAGCCAGGATCTTGTGCCTGCATGTCGCTCCATGTAGCGTGGTATTGTAGAGTTCCTCAGGACCATTGAATCATGGGTTGCTCCGGGGAATCGGACACAACAATGTGTGATGATCCTGTTGGAGTCACAGACCATTTGCACGTTGATTGAGTGAAATAGTTTACGGTTGCGGTACGGTACCTCCATGGCATGTGGAACCACCAATTCCACATGGGTGCAGTCGATGGCACCAATGCAACCAGGTATGCCGGCTAGTGCATGGAAACCCACTTTGGTGTTTGCAATCTGCTGGGCAGTCCGTGGTAATGAGATGTGGTCGTCTGTGTGCTTGAGGAGGGCATCGAGCACTTGGATCAGTGTACGTGAAAATAATGGTTGTGAAATGCCATGCAAGTGCCCCACTGCGTGCTGGTAGGTGCCTGTGGCCAGGAAGTGGAGTACAGACACTACCTTCAGTAGGGGTGGGATGGCGGTTGGTGTTTCTATCATGCTGACGATGTCGTTGTGTGTCATGTCTACGATGGCGGTGATGGTGTCCCGGTCCAAACGGTACAGGGTGTGGATCTGCCCAGCAGTGAGGTTGAATAGACTGGCTCTGATGCGTGGGATTGGAGGCTGCCTGCGTGGTGGCACTGGCTGTGCTGGTGGGGCTTGCTGGCCCTGCCTTGCCCTCCTTCTCCTCCTGCGTCTCCTCTGTGCTGCCTGTTGTTGTTGTTGTTGTTGTTGTTGTTGTTGTTGTTGTTGTTGTAGCACTTGCATTGCTATCAGGTCCTCCAGCCCCAACATTGCTAGTACTATTGGTATCATTGTGGAGTGGGACTGGGTGTGGGAAGGGGTGGGATGTGCTCATTTTGTACTTCCTGAGTCTGTATTGCCTCCACCTGTGCTGATTCTGTGCACCTGTGGCAGCTGGGTTCACTTTACATGGCCATTTACGGTTGGTTAGCGATGGCGTAATTAGCACCATGGCGGCAAGGTACTTAACAGGCTTTGTGATGGCGTTAGGTGCATGTCCGCTTGGGTCGTGATCCGCTTAGCTTTGCGCCATGCCGGTATTTACGGCATGGCAGGTCGCGTGCGCGCGACCTTGGTGCAGTTAGCGGGAGCGTTAACTACGATGCCGCTAATGGCATCGTAGTTAACGGTCACGGGTCATGATTGGACCTAGCGGAAAACGATGCCGGTAATCATTTACCGGCATCGTTTTTCGCTTACCGCCAGGGTCGTAATGAGGCCCTTTATGTGAATACATTGAGGAATTTACCATGGCAGAAGAAAATGAACTTGACTGACATCACACCCAAAACACAGGGACTTAATGCGGTCAAACAGAATATGGAGTTCATGCAATACCCATTATTAGAAAGGGTGGAGTATGGCCACAATAAATACTGTGGCCACAAATGGACAAGAATCATTTAATGTGTAAGTCACCAACTCTAACATTGGGAGCTGGCCTATGTATCAATGAATTAGAAAGAATGACAGCAGGAATTACGTTAGTTGTGGACTACATAAGGAGCTTGCTTTCTGCCATTATCAGGGAGAGAGCTGATGATATTTGGAAGCAAGTAGGGCATACCGGACCAACAGCTCAAAATACTGCTCGAGATGGAGCACAATTTAACAACTGTACGGCAGATGTATTGAGAGTGCTCAGAGTACAATATCCCAATTCATTAGACATGAGTTCAATCTCCAAGTGCAAAATGCGAGATGACAAAGATCTGGTTGCTTACATTCAGGAGATTCAAGAGAATGGCGGCTTGAAATGAGAGAGCCGTGGGATCAAACTATTTCTATATTCTATCATAAATTGTGTAAGGGATTGCCTGAACAACTGCAGAGACAATTAATAAGGATAGTGGGGATGGAAGCGAAAACATGCCAGAGATTCAGTTTACTACGGTTCATCATTGTCGGCTAAGGCAATAGAATACCACAAAGAAACTTGAAGAAAGAAAGATTGAGGAAGCTAAACTAGTTCAGAAGAATTTCTCAGATTTGGAGCAAGTACCCATGCAGCCATAACAAATACAGATGCAACCTCAAGCACCCGTACAACAGAATACCATGGCAAAATTGAATGTAAGTTCTGGGCCTCAGACATTTACACCCAGAATAGGGAGTGTGACCGTGGTGGGAGGAAACATTTTCACTAGTACTGGGATGAACCTATATCCACAATAGGACAACCCACAGAGAAACTTGATGTGTACAATTCTATCAGTTACACAAGCCCCACAAGAGGAACCAGAGGTTGGAGTGAACATAGGTGACAAGACAGTTTCCTTCCTTGTTGATACAGGGGCGACCATGTCCTGTGTTAAGGAGGGTAGGTGTCCAATATCATGCATTGCCATGAATTCCCAGCGTTTCTCTGTGGCTACAAGTATGGTTCCTTTTACTGACAATGTACATATCAACTATAGGAAAACAAAAAGTTTCCATGCCACTATTATATTCCCGCAAGACACCAGTTAACATATTGGGGAGAGATTTAATGAGCAAACTCAAAATGAAAATATTCTTCACTGACTGAGGGATAATATGTTCTACTACAGGAATTCATTAGGTAAATGCACAAGAATTTATATTAGCATTCTATGGCCACAAAGAACAGCTGGGTGTGCCATTAGACCAAGAGGTATTCATTTATGGAGTACACATAGTGTTAGCCTGGCTTCCCGGAAGAAGCAGGAAAATGTTGCGGCTATCTGAGAGTTTCTGTTCAGACCACAAGTACCTATGGATGAGGAAGAAGGGCAAGTGATCCCCATAGAACTAGAATCAGCTTGCTTGTTTGTTTGTTTGTTTGTTTGTTTATTATTTATAATGCGCATCATACCCGGGGGTAACAGGGTGCAGCAGTTACAAGTATAAGCGAAACTTGGTTACATAGAAATATGCATGGGTTACATAGATATATACAGGAAATATAGATACAAACATGTGAGAATTATATACAGGGAAACCATATTTACAGGCCTATGTACAGTAAGTATTGTAGTGTAAGTATATATACAAAGAATAGCGAGCAGGTGTTGAGGCAGTGAGCATCGGATTAGTAGTGTTGGTTGTTGGATTTTAGCCATGTAATGGCGTTGGCTCTAAACTTGTGATAAGTTTGGTCTGTTCTTAGGCTAGGAGGCAATGGGCCTCATTACACATAGGCGGTAAGGGATTACAGAAACCGGTAAGGGCACCGGTCCCGGTAATCCCTTACCACCCTACTATGAGGTTTTACTAGGCGTTATGGAAGGGACCCGCTAAAGGACTTCAGAGCTAATAACGGTACCGCAAATTGCGGTACCAATATTAACTCATTCCCCATTCCCATTGAGCCTTATGGGGGCTCAAATGGGAATGGGGAATGGATCCCAGAATGGGGACTTACCGGGTCCTCCAAGGTTGGAATGACCCGGTAAGTCCCTATTCTGAGAACACGGACGCGAAATGCAGTAAGGGGGTAGCCATGGCGCTAATGCTCCAATTTCTGGGCCTTTGAAATTACTGTCAGGCATGGATCTTCGATTATAGTACATAGTACATATGTAAAAACCTTCTTAACATGACTTAAGGAAGCTCATAAGGATGACAGTAACATAACCTGGACAGGTGAAATGGCAAAACCCTTCAATGAGTTAAAAAAGCCAATATGCACACCACCTGTTTAGGGATCCCTGATAACAGTGAACAATATTTGCTATTCTCACATTGGAGGACTAATGATAGTATTCCTCACACACGGAACTACCCTTGGACACAAACCACTAGCATATTACAGTATAACATATAACACATGTTAAGAATAATGCACTAGGAGGGGAGCAGGGGGTCCTCATCATTGACGATTCCTTGACAATTGACCAGAGAACAGATGAAAGGCACACGGGGACTGCAGTGGTAAAAGCAAAATTGAATCACAACTTTGAAACAGTAACAAGCGTGCTATTCCCTTTGCGTTTTCCAGCGCAAGCAGCAGAATTTGTAGCGCTTATTTTGGCACTTTAAATGTGATGAGGTTGAGTAATGAACAGTAGATTCTGACTCCGCCTATGTGATGCCAACCATACACACAGGACTGTCACGGTGTAAGAAGTGTGGTTTCTTATGCACTGACATCGCACAGGTACACCATGCACATTTATTGGACAGGGTCATAAGAACATGATAGCTCCCATCAGCCATTGCTGTGGTGAAGTGTGAGCCACACTTAAGGCGCAGATTTCATTTCCTGCAGCAACTAAGCAGCTGACGTAGAGGCCAAAAAAGTAGCATATTTTTACGAAAGATCAGAATTTGACAGATCACCCAATAAATGCACACGTGCACAAAGTATTGTAAAAAAAGAGGGTTTTAATACATTGCCCATAGCCCAAATCATTGAGTTGCAGGGACGAGCCCCACCAGAAGTGCAAGAATTGTAGAATTTCAGGGTGTGCTCATTGTCCCCCACAGATGCAATGTAGCAGCAGGACAACACTGAACAATAAGTTATGCCCATTGGATTACTTATCGTAGCATTAAATCAACTACATTACCCAGCACAAACAACACGTGAGTCTTGCAGCTGTAATTTCCGAAAAGTGGTTTGTACCAAATTTGGCAGAGCATGTTGCTGCCTTTATTACAAATCTTTAGGTCTGTTAGCAGTATACTGCAGGGCACACGCTGTGAATCGTGAGAGGAGCAATATTCTGTCAAACTAGACCCTTCCAGCATTTGCGTATCAACTATGTGGATATGCTACAAGTATGCAACAGCTACAAATATATGCTAGTAATTGTGTATCCTTTCTCTCGATGGATAGAGGCTCGTCCCAATGCCACATGTGCTGCAAAGTTCATTGTATGTGAGGTCTTCCTGAGGTGGGGAGTGTGCAAATTCCAATGGTCTGATAATGTACCACATTGTGTAAACAAAGTCTTTGAGCATATGACAATCCTATTGGTTATGAAGCACACATTCTCTTCTGCTTATCATCCACAGACAAACAGGTTGTGTGAGCACCTCAACAGCCTCCTCACAGTACACATTGCCAAGCTAAAAGTGACACGGAAGAATGGATGGCTCCACTGCCCACCCTTAGCTATATTTACATTACATAATCAGCCCAGCCCAGACCTTCACCAGACACCTCACGACCAGTGATGGGGTGCCCTATGTACGTACCTCTTGCTCCTCCCACTCAAGTGCAAACTGTCACCCATAGTGTGTCTAATGTGCTTGGAACTGAAATGCATGACTAATTGACTGGTATGATGGTGAGTGTTGCTTTTATGTCTCAACTGCTTTGTGCCCGGCAGGGGAGGTCAACAAAGAATGATGAATACAGGAAACAAATGGATCCTGAAACATTGTTGAAGCCCCCTGCATTATACCCTGGAGATAGAGTGCTAATTAGGAGCTTTAACCCACACTGGCACAAGCCACGATTTGAAGGATCACAACTTGTAGAGGAGGTCACACCCATAGCAGTAAGGGTGGAAGGGAGAAGAGCCTGGTTGCTCCTTGGTGACATCAAACCCTCCAAAGGAAAGAACCCCCATTTCAACTCCCTGAATTTGAAGGTGAAGAAGAGGCGACAAGAGTACAAATAAGGTTGGTTACCAGAAGCAGGCAGCAACCAGTGGACTGAGATGATGATACATTGATTGTTCCTAATCAGGAGATGAAAATAATTTAGTGAATATTTCTCCTAAGAATCCTACCTGCACAAAATAAAAATAGCACTTTTTACAAAGAAATAAATACAGACACTAAATGCTTCCTCTACAGATGCTACTGCGTAGGCTTTTTTTTTCTTACGTGGTGGACATATATCCTGGTTTAAGAACAAGAAATACATCTCTATTGGCTATTCTAGGAAACCCTAAATCATGCTTTATTCTTGAAAGAGTTCTTCTCGCTATAGTTGGGCACATTTTCTTGTAGACACTGAAATTCTGGAGATAACGTAAAGAGACTCAGAGAAAAGTAGAAAATTGTTCTTGTCCTTTTTTTTAGGCACTCTCTTTTGGTCCGCTTACAACATAATGCACATATTTATTTACGAAAGGTGGATACATTATCAATAATCCTTGTAGCAACATTTTTACATTTTCCAGTCTCTATTTTATTACCCTTTTGGGATCTCTATAATGTATCCAAACCAATGTATAATAATGAAACAATTATGTCTAAGGCAGATGAAGTAACAGCCCAAGAATTTTCTGCAGCTTCTAAGTAGACAAAAAGACTAAAAAGAAATGTGATGGATGACTTTAAACACATGAATGCATATATGACAAATTCTGCCCAAGTGACTAACAATGTGTGGTGCAAGCACATGAGGCAGGCAGGGAGAGGGACATCTGAAGAGAGCTGCTATGTGTGTTCCCTTATTTCTCACACCATGAGAGCTTCCTAAATGTTTATAGCCACAGAAGTGCCTGCAAAAAAAAGGCACATTGCCTGACACCCATTACACTTTGTCTAACCAGAGGGCAACTCCAGGGCCAGATTGCTTCACTGGTGTGGGTGAACAAAGCACAATCCCAGCGAGAAGATAATTATATACAAGAGATGAAATTCATGATAAAAACTTAAACAAGGCACAAGGCAATAAGATATGGGCAATCTGGAACAAACAGAGCAGGGATTACAATAGAAGAAAATAAAATGATAATCCAGGGAAGGAAATACTCAAATGTTGAGAATAAGGCCAATTGCAAATAGAGGGAACTGTGCTATACCTGAGGTGTGGTCCGCCAACAGACTGGTGGTATGCAAGGCACTAGCACTCGTGTAACAATGAGAAGAGATTGTGGTAAATGCAAATGCACAATGTCTTGACCTGTGGACCATAATTACAAAGTTACTCACATGGGTCGATGAGGAGGGGGACCAATGCATATAGTACCCCAGAAAAATGCCACCCTATGTTTCCGAAATGATGGTACATCAAGCGTTGGGAAAAATAATGGGTGTAAACGCATCTTTGATTAACCAGGCATGAAGACAGGAACAGCAGTATCGATGGACCAATACATGCAATTTCCCCTGAATTGGAGAGGGTTATGTTTCATAGTGCAACTATGCATACCCTCTCTGATAGTTCCTCAGAGTGATATACAAGCTTCCAAATTCACAAAAAATGTACGCACATTTAAGGAAGTAGAGATCCTCCATTTTTGTGCGCAGCAAGAGGGTACATAATTTTTCAACAAAAGTAAGGGAGTCTCCTGCAGAAATAACTTATGAACATAGGTTGTTTAGTAGAGCAGCTGAAGTGCTCTCTTCCTGAGAAAAGAAACTTGCCGGCACGTTTGACATTCAAAACAAAATCCTTGCGTTTTCATTTTGCACGTTTTGGATGTCCCCCTAAGTTTCAACATCGAGCTCTGTTTCTCGCTTGTTACCGGTTGCCCTGGCAACGAGGAGGACGCTTCTGGCGCAGACACACTGCCGTCAGCCCATCACATGACTATGGCACGTGACACGCATGGAATAAAGCCGGCCCACAGAGTGCTGCACTGCGCTTCTGATTGAAGTGTTTGGAACCGCTTCGTACTTTCTTGGATATTACGTATTCTTGACCTGTATTCTGCCTTTTGGATCTGCCTCGACCTTGCCCCTTGACTTCCTGCTTCTGTCACCCCCTTCCTTATCTCGTCCTTGATGCTGAACTCCTGGCTTACAGGACTTTTTCTTTGGCTTACCAGACTGCTTCTGCCTTGTGATTCTGTCCTCCATTGTCTGCACGTTGCCAACCCCTTTCTGCATACCGGACTGCTTCTGCCTTGTGATTCTGTCCTCCATTGTCTGCATGTTGCCAACCCATTTCTGCATAACGGACCACCTCTGCCTTGTGATTCTGTCCTCCATTGACTGCACGTTGCCAACCCATTTCTGCATACCGGACTGCCTCTGCCTTGTGATTCTGTCCTCCATTGTCTGCACATTGCTAACCCATTTCTGCATACCGGACTGCCCCTGTTACCATCTGTGTGCCGTGGTTGGCACCACTCCTTCCACAAAGAAACTACTAATCATCTTGCCTGCAGAAAGACCAGCCTTCTGTGGACTTTTGGAACAGTTCTTAGGAACATGCCTCGGCTTCCACCTCTTCGGATATCAGAGACTAGAGACTCTCTTTGCTATTCTCCTGGGCGTCCTCGTGCCGTCGGCGTGGTCCTTGGACATTTGGATTGTTGGGACTCTTAGGCGTCCTCGTGCCGTCGGGATAGGGTCTTGGACCTTGAACCCTTGTATCTTAGAACTAGGATCACAAACAGACTACGAAACACCTAATGGTAAGAACCATTCCACCTTCCATGTATATTGTACTCTGAGAATTCTTACAAATAGATTCTTCAATAGGCTCTTGTTTTGTTCTTGTACTTGTTTGCTTAGGAATTCCGGGGCTCTACTGAGGAAACCTCCACTACCCTTCTGTGATATCGGCACTGACTATCACCGTTCAGGTTGGTGTAGTTGGTATTCTGTTACTCATGGTCATACAAGGTTACAACAGTAATGATCTTGGTTTTTTCTCTGTTGTTCCCAGTTGGTGCCCTCTGGTATGTGTGTCTCCTCTTCCAACTATTTGATCCTTCTGTCTGTAAACTGTCACACAGCAGAGGGTTACAATTGTGGGAAGAATTCAACAGCGATTCCCAGAGTTTTCTGCAAACCGTGCTCCTATCGTCCTTGCAATCCGGTGGTGAGTTCTAACAAATCACTAGAATCACTAAACCTTTCTCCATCCAGGACCCCCAAATGAATATGTATGTTTCTCTCTGGCCTAATAGTAATATTATTTTTATTTAGATTCATCCCAATTGTTGTTTATATTTGTATGTCTTAGTACATATTCAATGTCGGGGTAAACGGGACATTTATTTTTCTGAACAAGTCCATGTTCTCTACTTTCCCCTGTCATAAATCACCATCTGCATGGAAAAGAGTCAACCCGCCAACTGGCACCGCTATATCTTTAGGGACTGATATGTAGAACACATTATGCTGTAACTGTTTGTCAATGAAAGAACCATGATTAAGATGGGTGATTGTATAGTTTATTACCAACGTACTCACCAACCACCTGTGCTTAATCAATCTAGCTTGGGTGAATTCCTCATTCTTTGGGTTACTTATCGACACTTCACATCCTTCTGAGACCCCATGACCAGTACTCAACCCGCAAATGGCACCCGCTGCATCCGGCATAAATGGCTTCCCTGGGTATACATAGTTCTGCTCCTTGAACTTCACACAAGATCTAATTTTGGGATCAGATACAATCAGGTTCCCATGCCTGAAACACCACCATTTCAGGGATCATAATTTGTATATTTTTATCTTCTTGCCAAAAACATACATTATGTACTAATTTAGTTTGATCAATCAATTCTGGAGTAACAAATGGAATGCATAGCAGAAAACCCGCTTTCATTCTCTCTATATCAATGTACAATGGGATAGCACTGCCTTTTGAATTTCACGTATACACTTTGCCTGAATATTTTCGAATGAATTTAAAATGTCATGCAGGAGTTTATCATGTTTTACAACAATGTTGGTACTATGTTCTAATATTGTGGCCTGCTCATTGAGGGTCAAAATTGTTTAATTCACTTAAAGAATCACTTTTAAGTCCATCTGAGGTTTGTTGTAACATTCTCAGATCATGCCCCAATTCATGTGCTTTACTACCTAATTTGTTAACAGATACAGGGCCTCATTAGGACCCAGGCGGTAAGGGGTTTACGGCGGCGTAAACAGCGGCGACCCTTACCACCTGATTCCGAGGTCCCTTAGCGCCATGGAGGATTTAACACCTGCTTTTAGCAGGTGTTAAAATCCATGGCGCTAAGGGACCTTGTTGTTAATTACGCCACCGTAAATTACGGTGGCGTAATTAACGCCTTCCCCACTCCCATTATTCCCTATGGGGCAAAAATGGGAATGGGGAAGGGTAAATGGGTTAATGGGGACTTACCGCCCCGCCAACCTCGGAATGGGGCGGTAAGTCAACCATGGTGGTAAAGGTACGACCCAGGCCCACAGTGTTAGCGGTTGATATTGTCGTGCCCACCACAGCGCCAACTATGGTCATTACAATTGTTGCAACCAAAAGACCATCAACGCTTTTCTCCTTCTTTTCTTGACACTAGATGCACTCATAAACGTTTTCTCTAATTGCAGCAACACCTCTTTAACTGTTTTTTAAGCTTCCTCTCTACGGGATTGCACCCAGTCCTCCACTTGCACTGATTGTATTACTGATCCATTAAGAAACCTTTGAAGCACCAAATATGATTTTAGGCTAGTATAAATGTTCTCATAAAAAAGTCGTATATTCCCTAGTATAACACCTGCTGCTTCTCCACTGCACTGCAATTCCTGAAACTGATCCTGGTTCTATCAGTCCACCCACTAAAGTGATGCATGGATTGTTCATCATAGCCATCAGCACCAAATGGGACCATAAAAAGTGCTGTTTCCTTCAACCATACATGGGACGCAGCCACTTCAACATTCATCATTCCTTTGCAAGCGGGGACTCCTTCAGGGTTACCACCTTCTCCCCTTTTTCGGTCCAGGTTTTTTTTGGTCTTGTAGTCTCCGGTTCTTCCAGAGTCATCCTCTGGGGTTCCAGCGAACTCCAACTCCCGGAGCGCTGGTGGGACAATCAGTTAATTTCTAGAACAAGGAGAAAAAGACAAATTAAGATTCAAGTACATCAATTCATATATTTTTTTTTTATTTGGATATCTGAAATCAAAAAATAAAATATTCATATAAATGCAGATTGTGCACCAAAATACAATACAATACAGTGAGGACACCTCTTGAGGACCATCTGAAAACAACTTGGACTAAGTACAAAAAATGGCACAGCACATTTCCAGGCATATACTTCTAACACAATCAATCTCAACACAGCATTTAATGAAAAATAATAAAAATGAATTCACTGTTGCTCCCAAATTCGCTTTCATTCAAAATCCCAGCTAATCTAATCATACATCACCCTCTGACACTACTTTCCACCTTATTCACATTCTTATATTTGTTTTGTTGTATTTTGAAATGGTTTACTTATTTACAATACCCCTCTCTCTTAGTTATTAACTTATCTACTTCCTGAATACCTTGTGCTCATGTTTCCATTTATATACACACCTGTTGTATTCCCCTTTATTTGCATAACATTATAACACATATTCATAGTTACTCACATGATGTACCTCTCCTTTCACCCCTCTACACCTCAAATTGATATTTTTAAATAATTCACACTTACCTGCAATGGTGAATCTGTTTGAGATGCAAACACTTTATTAATTACATTTCTCACTCCCTGGTTTCCCCAATTTGTTCAAGACTTTTTTTTTCTTGTTTCGAGTTGAAGGCTTAATCTGGTTAACATGGACGCATTGTTCCATTGTTAACTCTCCCCCCTTGTTGGTGATTCTGTAGACTACAGGTAAAACCTTATCTACAATCTCAAATGGGCTGCACATGATGCAAGGAACTTGGCGTTTTTATGTTCACCTTTTCCAAAATTGAACTTGTATACCTGGTCACCTACCTCATATTCTCTTACAGAAGAGGCCCCTAGAGTCCCAACCAAGATGGCGGTGTCCCTGTGAGCCCCCGGCGTTCACCCGAATTAATCCTGATCAATCGCGGCATCCCTGATGTGCAACATTCAGTCTATGCTGGCACAGCGTTTAAACAACCCAAGGCCGACTCTTCTGCTGAAAAAACTGAGATTCCCACATCCCAATAGTGCCGTGGTGTAGGCCGCACCGGCCGGTTCCACGTAGATCCTCTGGGAGCCGAGCTACGCCTCGAAAGAGGCAGCGGTCGAATTAGTGTGACACGTAGGAGGCAGCGGCCATGGAGGGGGAGGCGCCCAAGTGCAGAGCCGATCGCTGCAGCCAGTGGAGAGCGAGCCCCCACATCCTGCGGCCCGCACTGATAGTGGCCACAGCTGCATGCACCCCCCGCATCCAGTCATAAACGGCCCGAAACTCTGCACAGCATGGGGATGCGGAAAAAGCGGCAGCTGAAACACCCTCGTGGAGGAACCAGAGCTACCCGCCTCACCGCCGAGACAAAACAGAGCCGGCGCAGACGGCAGCTGCAAGACGGGAGGTGAGAGGGAAAAGACACAGCGCGGCCCGGGGGGCAGGAGTGGCATAAGCGGGAGGAGAGCGGGGGCAACTGGCGCTGGCAACTGCCAACAGGGCACCTGACAAAAGTGTCATAAGCATAGGGTAACCCCACAATACCACTCGAGGTGCCCTCTCGGATGGCAGTGTATTATTGTATTGGTGCCAGGGGGCAGCGCCCTGAAGGATCCAGGACCCATTACCCCAAGGACACTGTCTTCCAATCAGCGGTGAGGGGCCCCTATATCCAAAGACACACAAGCGGCATACCGCCCAACACAAGGGCACCCCACCAAGAACGGATGAACAAATTCAAAACACATGCGCCACGATCCGCTGAGAGCAGCTCCAAAACTCCTAGCGCTGAATCCCAATATGAGAGGAGACAACTGACATCAGCCTCTAGCCAAGGACCACCCCCCCCCCCCGCACTGCACCGACCCACCCGGCACAAACCAGCAACGGGCGGGCTGTGTCCTACTGTGCACCAGCTGTAAAGAAAACAATAGCCCCACTCGCACCTCCTGGGGGCAGAAAACCATCCACTCCAGAGCCCTCGACACCGCTCCCAAGCAGCACGGTCCCTAACAAAAAATTGAGAGACATACCCTTGCCCAGACCAACATGGGTAAAGTCCCAGAGAAAACTCAACTTCGATGCAGGCCCAGCACCCAAATCTGCTAGATCAGAGAGCCGCATAGAGTCCCCGTCAAACCTCCCAGAGGAAGAGACTCCTCAACAACCAGACATCCGTGAAATACTAATGGACCTGAAAGCCAGAATTGGCAGCCTGGACAGCAAGATAGACACACTGTCATCTAAGGTAGACCTTCTCCAACACCGTCTTGATAAACACAGTGACAGATTGGACAGTGTTGAACAAAGAGTCTCAGATCTCGACGATGGAACATCATCACTCACCCTGAGGGTCTCTACACCAGAAGGTCAAATGAAAACAGTCCTGGGTAAAAATGAGGACCTGGAAGGGCGCTCCAGATGAATAACAGAAGGGTGATTGGCGTTAGAGAACAATAGTTACAAACTAAATTGGAGGAACATATTGTGAAAATATGCGCAGAACTGTTTGAACCGACGGCGCTGTCTCAATTGTTCGTAGTGGAGAGAGCCCACAGGATCCCGTCCACCAGATCCATTCCGGGCTTACCACCATGTCCGATTATAGCCAAGCTATTAAGTTATAAGGACAGAGACACAATCCTAAGGATGGCAAGGGAGAAAGGCAAACTCCAGTATGATGGCGATGACATCCAGTTCTATCCTGACTTCTCCCCATCTGTCCAAGCCCAGCGGAAGTCCTTCACCTATGTCAAACACAGACTACCTGACAACCAAATCCTATTCAATGCTCTTCCCGGCAAAACTATGCATCCAATATGATGGGGGAACACAATTCTTCAATTCCTCTGACAAAGCCACACTGTTCCTAGACAGATAGGGTTGCAAACTCGCTAGTCAAAGCTCCGGACCATCAAGAAGAGAAAGAGTGGGTAAAATACCTATCTGAAGATTAAATGAAGCACCTGCCCACACCCAAGTCAAAACTTGCCATCAGGGCAATATCAGCATCCGGGAAATGGGAGCCCAATTCTTGGGAGGACACCCGTGCCCCTTGCACAGCATGTTTCTAGTTCAAGTTGGGGGGGTTCCTAACGGACAAGTTGGGGGTTGTTCGTGCAAGGGGAAAAGTTTTGTTGTAGCCATACAAGCCACCTGTCATTGCCCAGTTGCCGCCTCGGCCTCTCGGCCCCTAAAAGCCTCCCATGCCTCCAGAGATTCGAAGAAGGTCACACACAACGCTGTCATAATATCTGAAGAAGCAAGAACCATGCGAAACCAGCCACCAGCCCCCTTGTGGGCACCAATCAAACATCATCGTGGAAATTCAGGGTACCATCATGGAATATTACAGGGGGCAACCACCCGGCTAAGACAAGGAAGATCCTGCAACTCCTCAGACGCCATAAGATTGAGGTGGCAGTGATCCAGGAGACACATCTCCTCCCCCATAACGAACACCACTGGGCCCGAAACTGGGGCTGTCATAGATATTTCTCATCATACTCATCTTACGCCAGAGAAGTGACGATCCTCATTCACCCAGCACTAAGCTTCCGGCTGATCAAGACAGAAAAGGACGAGGAAGGAAGAGCTCTCCTGGTACAAGGGGTGGTGGCAGGGGAGGAAGTAGTTTTCATCAACTCCTATGCCCCCAACATGGATGGAGCAAATAACTTTGATTGGGTGCAATCTCGGCTGGCACAAGTGGGCAACGCAACCATAATCTGGGGTGGTGATCAGAACACACGCCTCGATCCACAGAAAGATGGAACACAATCAACAACCGCGAATCCATCCAAAGCTAGCCTACAAGTGAAAGAAATCTGCAAAGCGTTTGACTTAATAGATATCTGGAGACACCAAAACTGGGAAAACAGAGATTAAACATACCACTCCAACACCCAGAGCTCAAGCTGACGCATTGATTATCTGCCGGTCTCATCCCACAGTAAGTGGCAATGGGGTCCTTGCCAAATACTCCCCAAAACCTTCTCGGACCACGCCACTGTAACACTCAAATGCATTCCAGCAGACACCAGACCGAGGCCACCACACTGGTGCTTCAAACACGGAGCACTCGCTGACCAGATGTTTGCAACAGAACTACGAGAAGAAATCAATACCTTTCTCGAAATCAACCAGGGTACAGTCTACTCTGCAGGCACGCTAGCCTGCTATGCCTAGCCAAAGAAAAAGGCATCTTGAAACTAATTCGCCACGAATTGGCCACCAGCGAAAATCGGCTAAAATCCCTAGAGAACCAACAACACACGACTGACGAAACCCTAACCCAAGCAGAGCTGAAGAAAGAACTTCTCAACTTCAAGACCTTAGCAGAGCGCAAACTAAAATTTCTGGGACACAGACACATGATTAGGCAATATGGTGAGGGCCATAAACCAGGAACGCTCCTCGGCCGACAGATAGAAAGCCTACAAGGGTAGAGAGAATTCGATCCCCACAAGGTGACTAGGTGTACAAAAAAGATGAAATCATCGAGGTGATTCTAGTATTCTATCAAGAACTGTATAGCACCAACCCCTCACTCGAAACAGAGGTGATCCACACATATCTCAATGAGACTGAGCTATATTGGGTAGAAAGGGAACTCCGTGAACCCCTAAATGACCCCATTTCACTTGAAGAGATCCAAGAAGCAATAAAGAGCCTACCCTCCTCCAAAGCCCCCAGGCCCGATGGGTTAACTGAGGAATTCTACAAATTCTTTGCCCTCTTAAAGGTTTATGAGGAAGCGAGTGACTCCGGCATGCTCCCCCAAACCATGAGAGAAGCTAACGTAATTCTCCTGCACAAAAAAGATAAACCCCCCGAGGAATGTAAATCCTGTCGTCCAATCTCCTTAATTAATCTCGATAACAAAATCCTGGCAAGAATTCTGGCAAGCAGATTACTCCCTCTTATGCCTGCACTGGTACTTGCGGACCAGGCGGGCTTTGTACCTGGACGTAACACCTCTTTTGGGATAGGCAGAATGTTCGGGGTGATAGCTGCATTAGACCCCAATCAGCAGGCGATAGCGGTGCTGTTGGATGCCGAAAAGGCCTTCGACTCCGTCGAGTGGCCTTTCATGTTCGCAGAACTGCAGCAACATGGGCTCGGGAAACAATATATCAAGCTTTTCCCCCTGCTCTATAATCAACCCCAATCTGCAAATACCCTAGGGAAAACAAAATCTGCATATATAAATCTCCAACGCTGCACCAGACAGGGGTGCCCATTATCCGCCCTGATCTTTGCACTAGTAATTGAACCCCCAGCAGCCGGCCTTCGGGAGCGGAAAATACAGAGAAGACTAAATATCGGTCCTCACAAATTGGTAATATCCCTATATGCCGACGACATCGTACTCTACATACAAAACCCAAGTGAAAATCTGAATCCCATCATGCGTGAAGTGATAAGGTTCGGGACAATGTCAGGGCTAAAAATCAATCACTCCAAGTCTATTGTGTTCCCCCTGAATGCCAGCACCAGATTATTCATGGATGATTACAACTTTAAATGGGAAAACGCTCACGTCCGATACCTGGGGATCCAGATGTCCCTGAATCACCTTCAAATATTCAGAGACAATTACGAAAGTGTAATCAAAACACTCCGCGAGAAGGTGAACAGGTGGAAAGCACTCCCACTAACTCTTTGGGGAGGGTGTCCCTAGTGAAATGGTAATTCTCCCCAAACTCCTATACTTGTTCTCTAACATCCCAATCCTGCTATCTCAGAGCTTCCTGGGGACCATGAGGAGCTTAGTATTAGACCTAGTTTGGGCGGGCAAACCAGCGAGGGTGGCATACTCATCACCCACACTTCCAGTGACTAAAGGTGGCATGGCACTCCCCGATATTGAAAAATACTATTGGGCAGCCCAAGCTCAATATCTCAGTTACTGATACCCAACGCAGTTCATAAGACCACATGTGCAGGTCGAACGAGCCCTAGCCTCACCAAACCTGCTGAGAGCTGTGATCATCAGCAAACAGGCGGTACCCCACACAACACTGAATATAGTGCAATCCACATATACCATTTGGCGGAAAATGGCCCATAAGTGCAATGTACAGGTTAGATACTCACCTCCCCATCAAATTTATCCCAGGGATACCCCACACCGCTGAAAAAGTGTTCCTTCAATGGGCAGACAAATGCAAAATCAGTATGCTGGGCGATCTTTTCATCCAAGGAATCTTCATAATGGCCCAACAGGCGAAAGAGAAAGGCAGCACTACCTCACTAGACACATTCATATACTTTAGGTTATGATACGCCATACAAGAACTTATCCCCTCATTTCCGCAACAACCTCCAACATGGCAGCTGTTACATGGAGTGATACAGGCGCAGGGAGAAGGAAACCTGGTTTCATCGATATACAAATCCCTTCTATCAAACACAGCACCAATGAACCCAAGGTCAAAGGAAAGATGGGAAAAGTCGCTGCAAGCACCTATCCCAGATGAAGAATGGGATTAGATATTACGACAGACACAAAAACTGGCACTAAATTCTAGATTCAAACAAATCCACTTCAACTTTCTACACCAAACCTAGTACACGCCCCAAAAAAGGAACAAGCACCACCCAGAGCTGAACTCCACATGTGACAGATGCGTTGCACCGGCAGCTGACTTCATGCATCTCGCTTGGAGTTGTCCAGCGATGGCCACATTTTGGACAGAAGTGCTCCGTGAAACCGAAGCAGTAATAGGTGAAGAGATAAGACTTGTTCCAATTATAGCGATGATTATAGGGATGACAAAAACCCTGGCACCACCGATAAGGAAACTGGCAAACATACTCAGATGCTGGCATGAAGGAGAATAACCATGGCATGGGGGAGGGGCACAGCCCCCACACTAACAAACTGGAGGAAGCACATCCTCTACTGCCAGGAAGTGGAAAAAGAATTCATAAGAACACTGCCACTGCACGCAAGGCTCCTGGACATATGGGGCCCCTATGTGTCATATCTGCTCTCCAGTGCTGACTCTCCTACAGCTCGCAAAAATTAACACTAACTGTAACCTGTGCGGACTAAATGCCAATACCTACACACCATTCAATGGGACCAAAGGCCTACAAAGAAGGATGATAAGGAGTGGGGGTATGGGGTGGCGGGAGCAGGGGTGGAGGGGAAATGGCGATGGCGCTAGTTGAATAGCCTGCAGTTCAGGCTAGTTTGTATTGTTGTAAAAACAGAAAATCCAAAAATAAAGTTCTAAAAAAAATAATAATTAATAATTTTCTCTTACAGATGTTTATGTTTTCCTATTATAGTACGATTTTGCACTGCCAGAGGCTTTTTTCCAAATTTTGCTGCGCAAATGCAAAAGCATATTGCAAGTGCTTTCTCAGTTCTTCCACATGTTCCTGGATTGTGGATGCATTTACAAGAACTTGTTCATTTGTTCTGTAAAGTAGGTGTTGTGGCAAAACCATTTTCCTACCTGTCAACATCTTGCGTGGGCTCACATTTGTCGATCTAGATGGTGTTGAACTGTTAGCCATTAACACCAGAAGGAGTCACACATTCCAACTAGATCCTGCTTGAGCTACACATGTTTTTAACATGACAACTATTGATCTATTACACTGTTCCACTGCCCCAGAACAGGAGGACCGATATGACATGTGCGACTTCCTTTTGACACCAAGATTTGTCACATTGTTATCATTACTGCACTAGTGACATGACTTCCATGGTCTGACTCTATTCGCTGAGGCAAAACAAATCTTAAAAAGATATTATTGACTAACAAAGTTGCTGTGGTTTGGACACTGCAGTCTGAGGCTGGAATACATTCCACCTATTTGGACATTAAACAAATGATCATCAACACATACCTGTTTCCCCTTGCTGATCTTTGCACATGCCCTACAATATCAATCTGCACATCAGACCATGGGAGTGTCAAACCTCTTTTCATTACTGGTGCTCTGTGATTTGGGGAAGCAGGCTGAAATTGTGCACAAAATAAGCATCCACTGGTGTATAGTTCTACATCCTATGACATGCGTGGTCAGTAGGCATAATCTTTTAAGATTTTGAAAGTTTTCTGGGAACCTCTGTAGCCTGAAGTTATTGCATCTGATCATTATATAACATCAAATACTGAAAATGACAAAGGCACTACCCATTGAATGTGGCCTGACATGGATTACCTAATCACAAGCCCACTTTGTAAACTAATTCTCTTGAAAGAAATGCTGACAACAACTCTGGAAAACAATATCTTTTTGTTCGATAAAAGATACTTCAACAAAAACAGGGAGTGGCCATGGGCGTCAAATACGCACCCGCTCTTGCAAATCTCTGTATGAGCAAATTTGAGGACAAATATGTCTACACAGACCAAAATGCACAGGACAAAATTGTGATGTGGACTAGATTTATCGATGATATTCTACTCATCTGGAATGGGTATGGCCAAGACTTAACCCAATTTAAAGATCGTCTAAATTGCAACACAGAAGGGATCTTCCTTTCGGGACCATCAAGTGACACGAGTCTAGACTTCTTAGTCCTCACAATTTATGTGTTGGATGGCCAATTAGTGACAAAAACGTTCCGCAAACCAACTGAGGCAAACTCAACCCCATTTGCATCGAGTTGTCATCAAAAATCAGTAATAAGGAATATTCCAAAGGGTGAATTTGTAAGAGCCCGGAGAAACTGCAGCAACACCAGAGACTTCATTCAGGAATGTGACCTCCTGAAACACAGATTTCATCAGAGAGGCTATAACAAGAAATGCATAGATCTGGCGTATGCAAAAGTTGATACTATGACTAGAGATACAACCCTAACAACAAAAAATCGTAAAGGAATAGAAGAACAAAATAAAATAAGTTTCATTACAACCTTCTCCAATAACAACTTTGAAATTAGAAAAATACTGAACAAAAATTGGCCTTTACTCAAACTAGATGAGCACCTCAAAGACATTATTGATGAACAACCGAAACTAATCTTCAAAAAATCCAGATCTTTGAAAAACATTCTTAGCCCATCTCTACTCCCAAAACTACCAACACCAAGACAAGAATCATGGTTACCGAATCTTTCAAAAGGATTCAGGAAGTGTGGATCATGTGCCATGTGCAAATAAGCGCATAATAACACAGAGACCTTTTCAGATTCAAGAGGAACTACTTTCCATATCAATGACATTATAAATTGTCGCAGCAAATACATAGTTTATGCCATTATATGCACATGTGCATGTATATATATTGGTAGTACTATAAGGGAACTTAGGTACAGAATACGGGAACACGTTTATTCCATGGGTAAATCTGACTCTACATTACCACTTGCTCAACATTGGTGAATGAATCATCAATTGGACAATAAAATGAATGTGAGATTTATTGGACTCAGACAGGCCTCCCTGGGTGAAAGAGGCGGTAATAGAGAAGTCCTCCTACGCCAGATGGAAGCCCGCACCATTTGCAAATTTAGGGCAACTGATTTGTAGTATGTACCTTTACTTGATGTCTTACCAGCACAATGTGTAATCTAAGCTATCATTTTTACCATTGACTACCATTCGCAGGCTCAAATGATGCATTGTGGATGTTGGTTAAAAGGTTTTATTCATGCAGCGTAATCAGACATTTGTTCAGTCTCCCCATTAGACACCCGGGTTTACTATCAGCCTTATAGCTGTTATTAGCCTTCTGGCTATACATTATATATATATATATATATCACATCTCCTATGGACCGCCGCCCCTAATATCAGCTATATAGCTGTTATTTCGGGCTTTGTATTATACATATATTTCTATTTTTTGAATAATCAGGTCCAATTTCTATTAACCCAGAATATTATATCGATATTGAAAACCCTAGGGGTTCTTACCTAATATCCCACCTATATTCCGCACTAGCGACACTATTTGTGCACAAGCCTAGAACATGGCGCTCGTCTTTTGCCTGACTTTCTCAATAAGACCTAATAAAAATAGAAGCAGGACTTAGATCGTTATGACAATCCAATCAAACTCAGGACAAGCCGCTTTTAGTTTGGAATTAGACGGCAGTAGATCTTGTGTGTAACATGGAGGTAAGCCACATTTACAATTGTTCTCTATGCATGAGCCCAAAACATGGCGCTCGTTTCTTGCCTGACTTTCTAAATAGGACCTAATAGAAATGGTAGGAGGACTAGGGTTGCTATGACAACCCTAGTAAACTCAGGACAAGTCGCTCTCCGTTTGAATCAGACGGCAGAAGATTTTTTGGTGTGCAATGTGAAGGTAAGCTTAAGGCTAGTTTGCTTCTCGTATTTAATGGTCTTTTAAACCATACCATGGGATATTATGAACATGAGCGATACTTTAACGCTGTCCATATTACGAGCGTAATCATAACACGCACATTTAAATATACTGTATACGAGCGCATTACTAGCAGGGTGTACCACACGGCCTTATTTCGACTACTTTTTGTTTGCTGTGTTTGCTCTAAATTGAATGTTTATGTTACGCGCGCTCTCAATAGCATTTTTCTGCCACATGACTATGCTTTAGCAAGCTCGTTGTTTAATCAACAATGTATAAGATATTAAAGGTTTATCCTATTATTAACAAATAAGACCCCTAACGGCAGAACTAATAATATTCATTTATATATCACAAATGATACCTAAAGTAAACCAAATGTATTGGAGTTGTTGGTTAACTCGTGATTTTTTGACCTCGCTTTCGATAGGGGGATTTATCCCATGACAGTTTGTTACAATTAATTGAACATTTTCGAATTGGAATATAGGTAAGGCCTCAATGGGCAAAACTGCTTTCAATTTATCTATCTATTAATGATACCTTTACTGAAGCATTCAATTAACGTATTGTTTCTATATATTTTTTTTCTCTATTGTTTTCTTCTTGCACTTACCTTCAACCTCCTCCCCTTTCCCCCTTCCCTGTATCTCTGTGATTACACTACACCATGTTTACTTTATGATCTGTTTTTATTTATTCGCTCTTTTGATTTATAATATATGTTCATTCTAACATAGCTTTACTATTAGCCCTGATTTGAAAAAGACACGGATGTGTCGAGACACATGTTATGGCTAAGGGGAAACACAATAAATATCAACCGCTTAACAAAAAGTGTGGCGCAGTTTCTGAAGTGTGGAGCATTATCTCTAACTGTCTTTCCAAGGTGTTGGGGTCACAAGCCCTTTTTTCTGCACCACACCAACTGTGACATTTGCTAAAATTGTAATGGGAACCAGGCGCATGGAAATGCTTTCAGTTGGCACAAAATCTAACCCCAGACTTGTGGTATAACTTAATTCTCTTTTTGTTTTTTAATAACACCCTTACTTCCTTTTTCCCTTTGCAGTCCTCGTCAGTCAGAGGATTGTGTTCTGCATCTAACAAGTGATTGTAAAATAGACCTAAAATAAGTTCCTCTTTTTGTGCCTTAATCAAATCTTGATCAGGACTTTCAAAACCCCACTATGACATGGGCTGACCAATTATTATTGGAGATTTGGAATGTGTTATCGCATCCACCTGGATTTCACCCAGCAGGCTATCAATGGGAAATGATTCGCCCATCACAGCCCCAATTATGGCTAATTGATCTGCCTTATCATTCCCCTCCTTATCTTCCCTTGGTGTTTTCAAATGACCATGTATCTTCCTCCAATGGATGATCATGGAATTTTCTGAAACAAGCTTGTCTATAGCTTTTATCATTATGCCATGTTTAAGTGGTTTCTTGCTATATTTAAGCATCCCTCTCTATTTCCTACCGGGTAAATGCTCCACAAAACTATTTAATGTGTAATCAGAATCAGTGACTAAAACTATTTTGTTAAGTTTATTTTCTACTGCTGTAGATGTTGCCTTATAAATGGCCACCAGCCTGTAACTTGATTGCTTTTGGGGCCTATCCTCATGCTCACTCTCGGGATGCTATCACCACCAGTTTCATATTCCTGGCAGTAGTTATTATTCAAAATCACCTTCCATGTGATATGCACATCCATCTACATACATGGTTGGGAGAACCGTACATTTTTTTTCATTGAAAGCCTTGTATGGAGATTGCTCAAATTAATTTATATGTGTTTCTAATTCTGTGTCTTCAGTTGCACAAACAGCTGCACAGTCATGTAACTATGCTAGTCCTTGAGCAACTGGGCTCTTTTTGTTCTGTCCATATCTCACCTGCACTGGAAATCCCTGAAGTGCTAATGTCCATGAAGTGATTCTTGACTGGGCCATATTCCATGATCTGATCCTTTTACTTTGTAAGAATTATAAAGGATGGTGATTTGTTTCAACAATCACCCAATCCCCTTGAATTATGGGACAGAAATGTTGTAATGCCCAGACGGTGGTCAGAAGTGCCTTTTGACATTCACTAAACTTGGTCTCTATCTACGACAATGCCTTACTGGCACATGCAATGGTTTTATTATTTGCATCATGTTTTTAGTATAGCACTGCTGATATTCATTGATCTGTGAATCATATTTCTATGAGGAAATCCTGACTTTTTATTGGATATGCCAAACATGGCACTTTGATTAGACAGCCTTTTAAATTGCCCACTGCTTCACTTTGTTCCCTTTTCCATCTCCAGGGTACACCCTGCTTCAGTAATCTTGTCAACAGTTGTGTAATTTCTGCATAATTTTCAATACATTTCCTATTGTAGCCTATAATTCCTAACAAGGTTTTTAAACTTTTCAAATGTGTGGGATCTTTTATTTTATTAATTGCTCTACCTTTTGCTTTTGTAGGTTTATCCCATGTTCTGTCACTTCATGGCCTCGGGGTGTTTTTATTTTTCTATACCACTGTGCTTTCTGCACAGGTTAATTTACCCCAGCCTTCTGTAGGTGCATGAGTACATGTCTAATTTCATTGAAATGGATTTTCAAACCTTCATTTTTAATTAGTACATCATCCACATAAACTAGAGTTCCTCTTTCAGCTGCACCTGGGAGTGCCTTGCTCAGGAATATCCCAAATTTGCTTCCATATTGACATACCCAAAAGGGGTCTGGGACCATGCATATTGTGATTTGTCAAAAGAAAATACAAATAGATTTTGTAAGTCTTCAGCGAGTGGTTCACACCAGTATCTAGCTGTGAGATCCAAAGTGGTAAATACCTTAGAGCCATGAACCTGTGCCAGGCCCTGATCAATAAATGGAATTGGCCACCGTGAAACATGTTTGCTTTTATTCAATTCTCTTAAATCTGCCCACAAACCCCATTGTTCATTGGGCTTTAGCACACCTAATATGGGAGTATTTGATGTACTATGAACAGGCCTAATGATGCCTCTAGATTCCACATTTTTAATTATTTCAGCCAGTGACTCCAGACAAGCTAGGGGCAACCTATATTGTCGTACAAATACTGACTCCCTACAATGTCCTTCTGGTAGTGTGGCAACATGTAAATCGGTCAGCCCAATGTCATAGACAACTTTGGCAAAAAAAATGTTTGAGCTCCATAAATATTTTCCTCAATTGGTCTTTTTCTTCTTCATTTGTGCAAGCACCTACAGCCTGAATCTGTTCCTCTACCATTTTTGAAAACTCAGGGAAATCCTCCAAAGGAAGGACTTTCCTTTGTGTGGCATTGTCTTTTGGAGACTAGCTACCCTCAAATATTTTGGAATATTTACCTTCACTTCAATATGCTGCTTTTCTCTTTTAGATTCAACTAATTCAAATAGGACACAATCATCTTGATGACAGCATATCACATCACTAAACCCATAAGGGTACACAACTGTATCTTAAAGATTCCCTTTGACTGAGAATCCAATGATTCAGGTTACTCACCCTCTGTAGTCACATAGCTTTACTGAATATACCCGTTTGCTGGGGTACTGAAATCAGCAGTGTAGTAACATTTCTGTACTGCCATTCCTACTGCTGTATTTTCTTCCAAATGAATGTCTTGACATTTATTGTCCACCAGGATTTGAATGGGTCCACCCCCAATCTCTACCAATGGTTTATATTCATATTCTAATCCTTGCTGTTTTATGGATTCATTTAGGCACACACATGCATCAGGATATTGTACCTTCCTGTATTTTAATGCTTCTGTAAATTGTCTGGTAAATGCAGGGATGGTAAAATCCTTTTTCACTTGATGTTCAATTTCATATGGCATCATTTGGGCACAACTGCAAGCTTGTTTATTGTTTTCAAATTCATGTGCAGCTCCACCCAATCTGGACCAGATCTTTTGATTTAGAAAGTCTAAAGTACACATTCTGTACATGATGTCATTTCCAAGATAGAATTTGTTTTGTGTTCCACTCACAATCCATACAGTGTGATGAATGCTCTTAGAGCCAATTGTAATCTTTAGCATGCATCTTCCTACTCTTCCTTGTCCCAATTCCGGGTCATCTAGGCCAAATATGTGTTGATTTTTTTATTTTAAAATGTGGGATCTCCTCTCTGTCAAGTATTTGCCTGAGTACCTTTTCATTAATGAAACTCCTTTTCTGCTCAAGCACCAAAGTGGCTTCAATCATTTCAGAATGCCCATTCACATGGGTAGGGATCCCTTGTTGCCCTTCCCCCATGTGTATTTCTGATTTGTTGAAAATAATTTTTACTGATCTGATTCTGGAGTAATATTTGGTTTGCACTTTTCCTCATTTTATAAAAAAAAGTGTAATGTGTTTCCATCTATTTCTGTATGACAAATAAATCTCCAAAGACTGCTTCTCTTTTTCTCCTTGCATTTTATATCCTGACACATTCTGAAGATATACTTCCACTGCACTTTCTGACTTAGCAACGGTGTGGCATTCTTTTACACAGTTGCTTTGGGTCATTATTTTCTTAGGTTTCAATGTTTTTTTGGCTAAGGACCATTATAGCCCGTTTACCCCATCAATGAGGGGCGACCGTCTCCTCAGGCAATTTGTCCCTATGAAGAAAGGTATTCCATTAATGGGAGTGACCAATAATTCCTGTCTCATCCCATGCTTCCCTATGTTTATGTCAACCTCAGTGACACATTCGATAGGTATTTCTTCCCCATTGAAATTGTGGCCTGGGCCTACACTTTGCCTCACCTTTACATAGTTTTGTAAGGATCTCCCCTCACTGATACTTTGTATCAGATCCTTTGACATTATTGTTGCCTGGGCGCCAGTGTCAATCATAGCAAAAACATGATATGTGTCCTGAACTTCTTCCTGTATGCATAGAACGTGTGAATTGTTACAGATCTCAGGACCTACTTTTCTCAGATCAGCCTGGCTCTTTGCTAGGCAAAGGGGCAAATGAAATGAAATTTTACCCACATTTTTGCCCATTTCTTTTTGAATGTATTTGTCTATTTTCCAGTGCTTAGAACTAATTTGAAGTTTAGCCACTGACTGCCCCTCTGATTTGGGACCAACAGTGTCCATACCCCAATCTCTCATTGTTCTTTCCCCATTATCTGGATCCTCTCTACTTACCTCCACTCTGGAACCTATTGGCTGTATCTTTTGACAAGTGTCATATGTCGGTTTCTCATGTGTGACACTTATTTATTTATTTTACTTCTTGTAAAGCGCCACATGCCCGTGGACCTCAGGGCCTTATCTGCATTTTGCACGGTGCCTGTCAATTCTATCTCTTGGAATATCCGTGGTTCAAAATACTCCTCAGGAAATTGACCTGAATCTGCCTTTGTGGAATGTTTACTTCTGTGAGGGTATGAACAGTATTTTGATTATCAGGTACGGGTAAACTATCTGTTGATTCTGACTCTTTGTTTTATGTTTCATTTTCACATTGCATATTCTTTTTAAATCTACCTCTCTGTTCTTTAGGTTTTTCTTGTTCATTTTATCCTTTTTGCTCTTCATCTTCACACACCTGAATGGTCTGGTTCAACTCCAAGTTAACCACACTCCCTTTTAGTGTGTGTTATTCCCTGTATCAATTTCGTTCATTTGTTTTGTTGTTTTTAAAACAGCAATCAATACAGTATTCCTATTCAAAGGTGATTCATGGGCATCTGCGTTTTCATCATGGCAGAGGTGACTACCTAGTCACTTGTTGTTGCTGCTTGCAAGACCACTTCTATGAACTTCTGTACCTTCACATTGTTGTTGCTTTTGAACTGCATATCATTTCCCTATTTGCTCAGACAACATTTTAACTTGGATCTCTAAGCACTGAAATCTGTCTGTGGGCCTCATTACACGGTAGGCGATAAGTTTTTAGCGGTACCGGTAAGGGCACCAGTACCGGTAAACCCTTACCGCCTTACTACGAGGTCCCTTTGCGGGACCCAACCTTAACGGCTGGTGTAGACCAGCCGTTAAAGTTGGGACCCGCAAAGGGACCTTGGTGCTAATTACGGTACCGCAATTTGCGGTACCGTAATTAGCTCCTTCCCCATTCCCATTGAGCCCTATGGGGCAAAAATGGGAATGGGGAAGGGCCATGGAGAAAGGGGGAATTACCACCCCATCAACCTTGGAATGGGGTGGTAATACCCCTTTTCTCCATGGTGGTACCGGTATGGTACCGGCGGCAACCATGGTGCAAATAGCACCATGGTTTACTGCATAACGTGTAATGAGGCCCTGTGTCTCGGAAATCCCCTCTCTGTGGTCCAGTAACGGTTACATTCACCCTGATTAGGCTTGTTCTGGTACCTTTCAGGAGATTGATTGTGTTTCTGCTGAATTCTCATGACACAGGAGGTGGAGAACCTCTGACAATGGTCAACCCGTGGGGGGTACTGATTATATTGGTGAGGTAAATTATTCATATTTTGCCTTTCATTTGGGGGGACCTGTTCCCTTTGCTGTTTTCCATATTCAATGAATCTATTCACATACCTTGATCTTTCTTGGAGGCCATACACCATTGTGTTTGGGTCAAATCTACTCTGGGCCCCTGAAGTCTGTTATGGGCCATAGTACATCTGATTTTGATTGTTATTTAAGTCTGGCATATCGCGACAAAACCTCACTCAGGGAGAATTACAAAGGTAACGAGGACTAATGTAAGAACTTCTGTCACTGGGGTCAATGGATTGGAACATAGGAGTCTGGGGTGGTGTTCTCTGGGGAGCCACGCTCCTTTAATTGGGTGGCATGTCATTCTTTGTCTGAGTTTGGCCTGATTCCAGCTGCATCTTTACAGACTTTACATCCACGCTGGTGTGGATTCCTTAGACTTTGATTTGTCTTTTTATTTCTTGGCACCTCCTTTTTCTGATTAAATATTACCAAATACAGTTTGGTTGCCCATTCCATTATCCATTCTAATGGTTTTTCCCTGTCAAATTCACAAATTAATTGGGAGACATTTCTTTTTGGAGACCATAGTAATATGCAGTTTTAAGTTAAGGATAAATATCACATCAAAATGTGAGAATTCACTTTTTAAGTTTTGAAAGAACTGGCGAGGGAATTCATTGGTTGTACAGCCATGCTATAATCAGCTTTCTTGGCATGCTGTATAGATTGATAGGATGCAAATTAGTGTCTAATTTATTTATCGAAGAAGTGTGCCCATGACAAATGTTCCTGTTCATTCAGACCACGGATAACACTAGCAGAAGCCTGATTTAGAGTGAGGTGAAAATACCGCCCATATTGTTCCCTAGGAATCTGAACGGTCTTGAATATGTCATGGACTTCCTCCAAATGATCTTCTATGCAGCAATCTCCTCCTTTCTTGAATGGTCTAATCAAGGTTTTGATAGACTACATAATTTTCAAAGGACTACATGGTTCATTCTGGTATGTGCCATTTTGTCCCTCACTCATTTTCTCTTTAGGGTGAGAATGTGTGTGAGCAGTTGCAGGTGATTTAGGCCCTAACATTGGATCATAACCATGTTTGGCCATGTGGACAGCTGCTGGTAAAGTTCCCTGGCTAGAGATGTGACCAAATGTACACTGACTGTGTTCATCCTGAGTGCTTAGAATAGCAGCAACGGATGCAAGAGTGATATTTCCCTATTCTCTTCTTTCTCGTTCTACACTATGACCAATGGAACCAGTTGTCTGATCACATGCAAAACAATTTCTTCCATGGTTATTTGCTTGCATTTTAAATCAGCTCTGCACAGAAAATTTAATTTATCAATTTGCACTCAGGCTTGTACATAAAATCATGGACTGTTTGCTCTGAATATTAGTAGGGATTAGAGGATAGAGATTAAGATTTAATAAATGTTAGTTGTATGATAATTTGCAATTCAGTCGATAACTGTGATGTACAGTGCAAAATGACAACATGTTATGCACCCTCAAATTCAAACTAATTTTTAACTGGCATGTGTTTGTTTTTTTGTGCATCCACAATACTGAAATATACTTAATTCAGCCCTAGTTTCACACGTGAGTCTCACACTCTTGTTCACTAATGGGACCAATTGCTTTACCATGTTGAAATGTAGAGCCCTAGCTAAAAAACAGGGTCACTGTTGAAATTCAGAGTCACTTTTCTCTACAATACCCAACGTACCATATGTGGATTTTGAGAAAGCAGAAAAATTAACACAATTTGCACTACTTGTGCAAATGTATTGCATTTGGCAATTTGATTAGTACATTTGAGTACAAAACGATGAGATCACATCTTTTCTGAGACTCTCAGGTCAGTTAATAATGTACACAGGTCACGCAGGATAACTTTCCTCACACAACGAATTTCATTATTTACACAATATTACTTTAATCCACAGGAGATAAATAGATCTAAAGATATCACATACTTGGTGAAGGGCAGTATTGCCTGAAATGCATCATAGCAAACAGGAGGCGACACGCCGAGCTATACCACCTTGTGTCAGCCTAGAACTCTTCCACACTGAGATTTCTGTTCTCATGAATTCTTCAATTGTGAATGTCACTATGCGATCTCATCTTTTCGTACTCAAATGTACTCATCAAACTTGCCAAATGAAAATAATTCACACAAGTAGTGCAAATTGTGTTAATAATTAGGCTTTCTCTTGGAATGAAATTAACATTTATTTTGTTCTGTAACCATTGAATTGTCTTAAAGTTCATTTTATGTATTCATTCTGCTTTATGAGAAAATAATTACACACTATTGAATATTGTGGACTGCGATTTAATTCCACGCATTTTGCCATAGGGTGCCCAGTTCCTGCCCCCGAACCACTTGCGGGACCTCCTTTTGCACTGCGGGTAAGATGTTCATGCCCTGGCAACATGACGGAACCTTTTCAAGGTCAGTGCTGCAACACATGACAAAACATCTGCATACTGCACACAAAGGGAAAACGTTGTAAAAGCAATTAACCATCTAGAGTTGTAGAATATGTATGGGGATGAGATAGAAGAGCCACCCGTGAGAGGGTGGATGCTTAATCAGCATGAATCATCATGAAGGGGAGGGCACAGTGTCCTCCGCTCCTCCTTCTCCTCCTCAGAGCATCAATCAGTCTTCCAAAATACAAGGATTACATTCTTTGAAAGAACCAAACTGCTTTATGTGGGTTGTCAATAAAGCAGGCTTTACAATGTACTTTGTCTGTTTCCGTTATTTGGTGAGTCGCTTGTACTGGTGCTTTCCAGTACACATTTACAGGCCTAATGGAGGTCAGCTCCTACTTCTCTTCAAGGTTGTCTGACCATCTCAATAACCTATAATAAATAAACCAAATAATGCACCAAATTCAGAACCACGCCACTAGATTTAAACACCATCGGGAAGAAAAATTTGACTTAATATAGGGGCAGTTTCTCTGTCAAATAGGGAACCCGGTGTAAAATCAACCAAATGAAACCAACTTTCTTTGACCTACACTATCAACACAGCATGATGCTACAATGCACCCTGCCCTCGAAGCATTAACACAGAGTTGCTGTGGATCGAGTTTTTGAGATTGTATATGTAGAAGTAACACAGCAGGAAATAGGAGGTGACATTAACTTGAAAAGACCTCTATTGGAACACTACAGAGAAAACCAGTGAACGAAAATGAACATTAGGCCAGGAAAGTGAATATCCAAATACACTGAAGAGACATCTTTTCCACACCAACAATTATAAATATCAAGCTAAGTCATGAGGCAGAGTGCGGTTTGCAAAATAAGGTTTTATTTGTAGGTGTTAAAATAGTCTGGCGATAGAGAAGAATCAAAAGGGACTGTCGGTAGCCCTGGTTTGGCGATGATAACAACTAGGGACAAATATGGAAAAATACAAGTAAAAAAGGAGTGTACACTGATCTGTGGATTCAGTTAAATAGACTTTAAATTGGAACTATTATGGAAATGATTGTTCCAGGTGCTTAATTTTGAACGTTTATTTTTTACTATTTTTCTAAAAAAGTAATTAAGGTTATACAAGTAAAACAAACAATCTAAAATACAAACTTAAAATGGTAAATGTGCCGTTACACTCGCCATGTTGGGAAACCTGAACTAAAATAAACATGGAGCCAGAAAACTCTTGTCATGGATTACAGAGGTGGCTAAATAAACCCATCAAAATTCACATTATTAGCCTATGTCAGAGAATGAAAATATAAAACAAATGTACTTGATCTAAAAACTATATTCAAACACAAAATATAAGTGAGGAAAAAATCTGCTAAACTCAAAGGTTTGAAAAATCCTCACACGTGCGATTGAACGCAGTCAGGGGGTGGTCAAATCAATAGGCGAACTATGCCGTGGCATAAGCATTCAAGTATTTTAAAAGAAGAAAATACCTGTTAAAAGTGAATACTGGCCATGGTGAGCAGCTTTAGGGACTAAAATGGCTGGTATATACATAGGGAAAATGAGCGCCACTGGCATAGCAGTTTGCTGAGCATGGCGTGGTAGTGTGACTTTCACAGAGTAGCAATCGAACATTGACATAGGCCCTCATTACGACCCTGGCGGAAAGGGGTTTACGCCGGCGTAAACCATGGCGCCCCTTTCCACCTGACTACGAGTTCCCGTAGCGCCATGGTGATTTTTACGCCTGCTTTTTGCAGGCGGAAAAATCCATGGCGCTACGGGACTTGTTGTTAATTACGCCACCGTAATTTACGGTGGCGTAATTAACGCCTTCCCCACTCCCATTATACCCTATAGGGCAAAAATGGGAATGGGGAAGGGTAAATGGGGATTGGGGACTTACCGCCCCGCCAAGGTCGGAATGGGGCGGTAAGTCCGCCAACCACCATGGCGGAGTTGGCAGCTTAGCGCCATGGACCATGGTGCAAATTGCACCATGGTTCTCCGCCAGGGTCGTAATGAGGCCCATAGTGTTGATGCGCCTGGAAGAAGGTGGCCGAGTGCCAGTATAGAGGGCACCATATTGAAATAAATCACAAAACATATACAGTGCTGGCACATAGCAGTAGACATGGCCATGCAGAAAGTCCAGTCAAATGGACCCTTGCCCAAGGGGGATGTGAGGCGGGTGCAGAGTGTACATACAATGTGTGCATGTGCAGCACATTGAAGTCAATCCGGCGAAGGTGGTGCTAGTCTAATAGTCTACCACAACTATAATGCTTGTTCCTTTAGCTCATAGTCAAATAAATGTAAATTGCAGATCCAAGTGTGTTTCCCGTGATTTAGATTGTGCTCTAAGGAGCCATACTTTTCGTATTTAGTCCCTGTTTCCAGAAGCCACTATCTTTAAGATTGTCAACGATGTGTACCAAACCATGACAATGCAGTACAATTGGAGAATACAAATTGTTAGCTCGAATCATGGAAAGTTGTTCACTAATAAACAGGTTGACTTGTATCAAAAATGTTCACCTACAATTCACTGCATGGACATAGCATGTTATAACTAACATGTTTAGAATGGCAACTAGTGTGTGATCGTAATGCCCATGTGTCAAGTTCTGTAAAACCTCCCCATTCCCTCTCCTCAATTGATTCTTCAAAGGTGTCTTCGGGATACTCGGACTCCTTCTTTCTTCTGGATTTCTTGGTCTCTTTCGGCTTCCTTTCCTTTTTTATGTGCAAGGAAGGGCGAGCTCCCTCGGAGGCCACTGTGACCTGCAGGGGAACAGGATCAAGGGGAACCCCAAGGAGCAAGGAGCAAGCAGTTATGGCATAAAAAACCCTGTTGAGATGTCTTGGCAAAATCTGAGCTTATAGAAGCTATAATTGTACTGTGCGAGAAGGGCTCCGATCTGAGTGTGTTGGATAAATCTCACGTTGATCAGGAAGTTGAAATGAACAGTAGAACGTAGGTAAGTAATCCTTTCCGGGTTAATTCTGGATGCTCCAATCCACTAGGGGAGGTACGGTAAGGTTGCAGCGGTGTTCCAGATGACCCGCGTAACCAGGTACCCTCGAGTGAGGAGGAAGCCAAGAAAATATAAGTACAGAAAGAAAAACCCGTACTGGTAAACTGAAAGTCAAAGCCAATAAAGGATCAGAACGGAACAGATATAAGGTAAAACGGACAAAGAAGAAATAGACGTGTAATCTAGAAAAGGACACCTCGAAGAGGATAGTGGGGAAAGTAGATAGGAAATGGTGTTAGAAAGGGTAAACAAAAGACAGATGTGTCTAACCGGGAAAACAGAGAAAGGGTTAGAACTAGAACGAACAATGGAACAAACCGTGTCGTTGTAAGGAGTCTACTGCCCTGAGGATAGGGGAAACGCTGACCACGGAAAGTAGGGAGGCAAGAGAAAAAAGAATGAGAGATAGCGATAAAAGTAGGTACCCAAAGCAGCGATAGTGGAAACGCTGAACCGAAATTAAACAAGTATACTATGAGCGCGGAAAATCAGAAGGATAAGATAAACAGAAACCAGAAACACAGAATAAGCAAGCCGGAGAGCTGCAGACAGAGAGCGAAGGAAAGACAGAAGAAAAAAGGTAGTTAACGAGCAAAAGTAAGCACTGGTACAATGAAGCGTAGTACAAGGAAGCGCAAAACCCAGGACGGATACAACGTACGTGTATCCGGAAATGGCTGTCTATATTACAATGGCGGCCATCTTGGGGGTAGACTAGTCCATTGAGAATGGTTCTAACGAACATTGCCACCCACCTCCACAGGCTCCAGTGTTTCCAGGGTCGGAGCATGACAGTATGCCTCCTTCTTACCGTTACCCCTCCCAGTTTGGCTGGATACTGTCTATGGAACCGCTGAATCAAACGGGGGGCATGGACATGCTTGACAGTTTCTCAAGTTCTTTCTGAAGGCGAACAATCTTTCCAATGTACAAGGTATTGCAAATGTCTATGCCTATAACGTGAGTCAACCGGTCTGTCCACCTCATATACTTCAGGATCCTGTTTGGTGACTGGCCTGGGTAAAGGGAGCCTTCTATTGTATGGATCATCAACATAGAGATTGAGAAGAGAGGTGTGAAACACTGGATGCATTCTCTTCCTAGAAGGAGGTGGTTTCAGTCTGAAGGCTACAGGATTAACCTGAGAGGAAATGGGATATGGCCCAATATAGCGGGGTGAAAACTTCCCATGGTGAACCCATCGAGGTAAAAACTTTGTGGACAACCACACTAACGTGCCCATCTTCCAATCTGGATTTGGTCTTCGGTTGCGATCCGCCAGAACCTTATAGGACCGTCAACTCTCTTCCAAGGACGCCAGGGCTCTTTTGTGTACCTGTCTGAGGTTGGTAAGTAGGCTATCCACTGTTGGGATGTTAGTGGAAGAGAAACCGCTCCATGGAAGACGCTGGGGGTCAAATCCATAGGTACAGAAGAATGGGCTCATATTGATGGCTGAATGTTGGTGTTGTTGTATGAGAATTCCACCATGGGAAGAAACTCTTCCCAGTCGTCTTGTTTAACATTACAGAAACAACTGAGATATTGTTTGATAGTAGCATTTAGGTGTTCCATCTGCCCATTGATCTGGGGATGGTAAACCAACGAGAGTGCTCTGTGGATGCCCATTTGTTCACAAAGAGAAGTCTAGAATTTAGAAGTGAACTGTGTTCCTTGATCAGAGGTAATGGTTTGGGGAATACCGTGTAGTCTCACCATATCTCTGAGAAAGACTCTGGCGGTTTCCGAGTCAGAAGGTATGCTCTAGAGCGCGGAGAAGTGTGCTAGTTTACTGTGGGTATCGACAGTCACCATGATAGTAGTGCAGTTGTTAGATATTGGCAGGTCTACAATAAAGTCCATAGAAATGTGTTCCCAGGGATGTGATGGTAATCTTCCCTGCTGAAGGAGTCCAATAGGTTTCTGTCTGGACACGTTATTGGAAGCACAGATCGGACAAGCCTCAAGATATTTCATAACATCTTTATTCATGGAAGGCCACCATAACCGTCTGGAGAGCAGATCAAAACTAGCCTTTTGTCCCTTATGACCGGATATCGGAGAGTCATGACACCAGTTCAGTGCTTGTGTCTGTAGCCGGGAAGACGGTAAGTAAAGGGCCTGTTTATGGAAGAACAATCAGTCACTCTGTAGTCTCATGTCTCTGGGAAGGGATTTCCTCTTGCATCTTTTGGTGGTGTCCTGTACCTTCCGGAGGAACGGACCACAGAAGCCAAGAATCTTTGGTTCGGCAATAAGGGTTTGTTACTTGTGTACGTCCCTGGAAATTCTCCTAAACTCTGAGACAAAGCATCTGCTACCATGTTCTTTGAGCTAGAAATGTAGGTGATGTTAAAATCAAAGTGGGAAAAATGGTAGGCCCACCTAGCATATCTGGATTTGTTTCATTCCCTCTGTTGCAGGACTCTCAGGTTATGATGGTCAGTCCTGACCAAAAATGGATGAGCAGCTCCCTGAAGGAGGTGGTGCCATTCCTTACATGCTTGCCAGATGGCCAGGAGTTCCTTCTCCAGGACAAAGTAGTTCCTTTCACTGGCAGTTAGCGTACATGAATAATATGCAATGGAATGTTCGATTCCTTCTTTCTCCTGAATGAGAACCGTACCGATAGCTCCTCCGGAGGCATCTGCCTCCACGATAAAAGAGTTTGGTCTGGCTGTATCAGTACTGGTGCAGGGGTAAACAGTTTTTAATTTTTGGTGGGCATCCTGTGCATCAGATGAAAAAGCAAACACAACCGCCTTTTTGAGTAAGGAGGTTATTGGCAGTATCACATCGGAGAAGTTAGGGATGAAGCACTGACAGAAATTGGCTAGACCCAGACATTTTTGCGGCCTGTTTAACTGTAGTGGGTTGCTTCCAGTCCAGGATGGCCTTCACCTTTTCAGGATCCATTTGGACACCCTCCGGGGTGAGGATAAAACCCAGGTATGACACAGTCGATGCTTCAAATACATATTTCTCTGGTTTAGCGTATAAATGGTGCACCTGGAGTCTCTTTTACCTGTTTGCAATTTTCATCCAAGGTGGAGGAAAATACCAGATGGAGGAAAATACCAGAATGTCATCCAGGTCATCCAGGTAGACCACCATGGACAAAAACAAAAGATCAACAAAAATGTTGTCAACAAACCTTTTGAAGACCGCAGGGGCATTGACAATGACGAAGGGCATAACCTGGTATTCATAGAGCCCTAATGGTGTTCTAAAGACGGTCTTCCATTCATCCCTCTTTCTAATGCGCAGCAGATGATATGCTCCGCGGAGGTCCAGTTTGGTGAATAATCTGGATCTCTGGACTGCCTCTAGTATGTCCCTTATGAGGGCATGGGGTATCGGTCTCTTATTGTCAGTTGATTGAGTCCTCTATAATCAATACAGGGTTTCAATTCTGAGGAGCCCTTCTTTGAGATAAAGAATGAGGATGCCCCTCCAGGGGACTTGGATTTTCTAATGAGTCCATTTTGGAGGGTGGCCTCTCTTCTCTGGAATTGAAAGAGGAATCATTCTACCAAATGGTATCTGTGAGCCTTCCTGGATGTCAATACAGCAATCTTCTGATCTATGAAGAGGCAAAAGACGTGAGAGCTTATCTTCAAACACCTCTGAATACGCCTGGTAATGACTTGGCACAGGGGAAACAGACATCCTTGGCTGTGGGACTTGATCACTTGACTGAAGACACGTGTTAAAATCCGTGAGACAGTGCTGTAAGCAGTAGGTGGAAGCAAATCGAAGAGAGTTAGCCTTCCAATCATTCTTTGGATTGTGGCGTCTTAACCACGGAATACCCAGTATTACTGGGAAATGAGCTGTTCTTATAATGTCAAAGACCAGCTTCTCCGTGTGGTTCCCCAATACAGCTTGCAGGGGAGAGGTTTCCAACACAATGAGCCCAGAGGACAAAGGTGTACAATCTACACCTTTTAACAGGAATAGGCTTCCTCTTCTCCAGTAGTGGTATCTGGTTATCCTTAGCCCAAGTTATGTCCACGAAGTTACCAGCCGCGACACAGTCCAACATGGTTAGTGTTTTGAGGATCCTTGTAAGGGAGACCTCTAACTGTATAGAGAACACCATAAAATTACTATCTTCTTCTTCTATTGATCGGGTCTTGTTGCAGGGAGTTGATGACTCACCCCGTCACCTCCCATGCATAGGTACGAGGCTGAACGTTTCCCTGGCGTTTGAGTGGAACCTCCGGACAGGAATGAAGTTGGTGTTTAGCAGAGCCACAATATGCACAGAGACCCTTCTCCCATCTTCTCTTTCTCTCTTCAGGTGACAAAGGTTCTCTAGTGGAACCAATCTGCATCGGTTCGTCCGGACCTTCTCAGTCTCTTGTAGTTGGCGGTTAGGAGGGCAACAGGGGGTAATATCGTCCTCTTCGTCTTCCCTGTCTTCTTTCGTTCAGCCGGAATTCAATCTGCAGGGTTGCAGTTGGCTACTTCTTGAAAGGTGTTAGGTCTGGGTATCCGTGCCAACTCATCTTTGATCTCATCATGAAGGCCCCTACGAAACAGGGTCTGCTGGGCTGAGTCAGGCCATCATGAGTGAGAAGGAAGTCTTTGGAACTGAGAGACATATGTCTGAACATCTTGTGACCCTTGACGGATATCCACCATAGCTTCAAAGGAGGAGAATTGTAACTCTGGGTGATCAAATCGACTCTTAAAGTTCTGTACAAACTCTGTACAAACTGGGGATAGTTGGTCATTGATGGGCCAGAGTTGATGACTAGAGGGGTTGCCCAAGCAAGAGCGTTACCCACCAAATTGGCCACCAAGAATCCCACCTTGGAACGTTCTGTCTCACAGGTCTTTGGTCGAAAGGAAAAATACACCTGACAGGTGTCTAACAATTCTTTGAGTAGTTTAGGGTTGTCGTCATATTTTCCAAACGGGAACGGAAGTAGAGGGAGATCACCTCAAGTATCTTCATGGAGTGCCCTCTGTTGGCACAGAACCGCATTTTCAGCTTTAAGCATCTGTACTTCAACACGGAGCACCTGGATCGCATTCGCCAACTCCAGATACTGTTCCAGGTATGCCATCTGTCTTGTCGGGGCGTTGTATACTGCCAAGTTCTGTAAAACCTCCCCGTTCCTTCTCCTCACCTGAGTCTTCAAAGGTGTCTTCAGGATACTCAGACTCCTTCTTTCTTCTGGATTTCTTGGTCTCCTCAGCTTCCTTTCCTTTTTTATGTGGAAGTAAGGGCGAGCTCCCTCGGAGGCCACAGTGACCTGCAGGGGAACAGGATTAAGGTGAACCCCAAGGGGCAAGCTCCCAAATAGTCCAGGGAAATATCTGTATTTGTTTTATTTGTATAGCGCAAACCAGGCCCAGAGGCAACCGGGTGCATTTCTTCAAGAAATAGATACAACATTACAGGAGCATAGTACAAAAGCCTAAGCATACAAGAACGATACAAGAGCAAGATACAAAGCATAGGCAAAAAGGACTGGTGCAAGTTAGTTAGGCATACATAACCGAATCTGGGAAAACAGCTATTCAGAACACAGTTGGACCTCTGAAATGGCTAGCCAATGTATAACTTTGAGTTTAAATAGGGTAAGAGATGAAAGATTTCTAATAGTGAGGGGTACAGTATTGGCTGCCAGGACTAGGAAACTAACCCCTCCAGCTGTTTGGAGCTTGAATCTCGGGATTGCGAGGCTTTGGTTATGGCCAGACCTGCGTGCCCGTGGCGGGATGTATAGAGTGAACCGCGAGGCTAAATAGATAGGTGCTTGGTTGTGAATGCATTTGTAAGTAAGGGCAAGTGATTTGAGTGAGATCCTTTGGGAGACTGAAAGCCAATGTAAGTTCTTCCTGGTTTCAGAGATGTGTGCTGATCTAGGGATGTTGAGGGCTGCTCTGATAGCGTTGTTTTGGGTGATCTGGAGTTTATTGAGGTTGCACTGGGTAGTGCCTTGGTACAGTGCGTTGAAATAGACCAATTTGGACATAACCAGAGTCCTCGCAAGGGTGATGCAGTTCTGTGTAGAAAGGAAAGGGCGACAGGCGGTGATCAATTTACATTGTAAGTTGATGCGGTTGCGACTGCATTAGTTTGTCTGTGGAGTGAGAGTGTAGAATCTAAGTAGATTCCCAGAGTTTTTGTATCTTTGGATACTTTGATGGGGCTGCCATCGATGTTGAAGGAACTGAACAAAGGGTTCAACTTATTGAGTCTCTGTTGAGTACCTAAAATGAGGAGCTCTGTTTTATCGTCATTAAGACAGAGCTCATTTTGTGCCATCCAGGCTTAGATGACATGGTAAATGTTGTTTAGTGAATTAGAGTGTACATAGTAGTCACCTGTGATGGGAATGAGTATCTGGGTGTCATCGGCGTAATTGGTGTAGGTGACACCCAGATAGTCAAGCACATCAAACAGTGGTTTAGTGAACACATTGTAGAGGGTAGGGGATACACAAGACCCTTGCGGGACCCCACAGGGGACTGGCACTGGGTTTGCTGAGTAGGTGGGTGAGAATACTTTCATATGTCTATTGTCTAGTAATGACCTGATCCAATTGGTGGCGTTATCAGAAAAATGAGCTGCGGATTTCAGGTGTTGACAGAGGATTTGGTGGTTGACCTAATCGAAAGCAGCAGATAGGTCAAATAGGAGTAGTAGTGCCAGTTTACCGTTATCTTTTAGGTCCTCAGTTTGGTTTTGAGATCCAGGAGGGCTGTTTTGGTCCTATGTTTGGGTCTGAAACCAGATTGTCTTGTGCCTAGAAGATTATTTGTTTCCAAGTAGTTCTGTATCTGTAGGTAGGCTGCTCTGTCTAGTATTTTTAGAAGAAATGGGACCGTAGTAATGGGCCTGTAATTGGTAGGAGTCTCCGGATCGAGCGTCATTTTTTTTAGGAGGGGGATGACCCAAGCATCCTTCAAGTTGTTAGGGACTACTCCTGATTGAAATGAGGCATTGATGAAAGTTGTTATGAACGGAGCCAGGTCATGTGCTGGATCCTTAATGATCGGTGCCGGACAACAGTCACCTTGGCAGTTTGAGGGTTTTAGGGTACTAATGATTTTTTCGACCTCAGAGATGGTGAGAGACGTAAAACTGAATGGCTTGTGGGAGAATGGGATGGACGTTTTAGGTGGCATGGTTTTAGTTATGGGGGAGGTGATGAGGGTATTTTGTTTGCCTTTGATTTTGGATTGTAAGGTAGTAATTTTGTTGAGAAGTGCGTTTTGGATGTTATTGCACCAGGTGCTATCTTTGATGCAGGTGTCAGGGGCCCGTGAGGGAGATTCTAATTCTTTGAGAATTATGAATACTTCTTTTGTGTTCGATTCAGCTTGAGATATACGTTGGTTATATGTCTCTTTTTTGGCTTGGAAGATAGCTTCCTTGTAGTTAAGTGAGGTGATGAGAAGGGAATCTTTGTTAGCCAAGCTAGGATTGCTTTTCCAGAGAGCTTCGGCCTTCCGCTTTTCTTTGCGCAGAACTCTAAGCTGTGGGGGTGAACCATGAGTTCAGATGAGATCGTTCTTTGGCTTTACGTAATTTTAGTGGGGCTATAGTCTCAATAGCTTTGAGTAGGGTATGATTGAAGGTGTCAACTAGGACGGTGGGGTCCTTGTGCTATGAGGCACATTTTTTAAGTATGGGAAGAATGAGAGGGATTAATTTGTCCCTGGTAATGTCTTTTTTATTCCTGGTGGGTATAGCAGGGGCTATGGTAGGTTTAGGTTGGGGGTTAGTGGCTGGTAAGTGGAAAGTTATAATGTGATGGTCAGACCAAGCACAAGCAGAGTTTGAGGTGATCCTGGTGTTGCAGTTGAGGTCCGATAGCCAGTCGAGCCTTCTGCCCTTGTTGTGGGTGGGTGCGAGAATGCCTTGTTGGAAGTCTAGGTTGCCAAGGGTGGTGGCAACCTCTAAAGCCATGTTGTCCTTGTGGTCGAATAGGCCCAGATTGAGGTCTCCCAGTAACAACACTTGCGAATTGGGCTTGGTATTGGCAGACAGAATAGATGTAATATCATCTGTGAATGAACCAAGAGGACCTCGGGGTCTATATATGAGGTGTAATGTTACTGTACTGGTCGGTGAGAGGGATAGTTTCACGGATAGGGATTCTGCAGAGCTAAGTTGTGAGTTGGTAATCGTTCTCATGGTGATATTATCTTTGTGAATAAATGCAACTCCTCCGCCTTTGGACAAGTTGGAGTGACGGTCATTTCTAATGATGGAGTAACTGTTAGGTAGGGCTAGGGCGAGATGAGGGCCAGAGGCAGCATGTAACCAGGTTTCAGTGATGGCTAGGAAATCAAGGTTTTAGACAGTGATGAGGTCAGCAATGTCGAGAGCGTGTGCCGTGAGGGATCTGGCATTGATAAGAGCTCCCTTGAGTGCTGTGATGGGGTGGGAGGTAGGGGGTGGAAGGAGGGGAGGTTAGGTCTCGTTGGTGAGTCATGTTGTATATGGTTGGTGTAGCTGCGCTGCGTGCAAGGTGCGCGGAGCAGTCTAGATCTGAGTCTGGTATTTCTGGATAGTAGTGTGCACGGTTGGTTAGGTATAGGTTTTGTGGCAAAGTGCTTGAGCCATAGAGCTGGATAGCTAAGGTACGGATTAATTGAGTGGTCTGTGCAGTGATGCATAGTAAGGGGATGTATGGAAGTGTGTTGTATCTTGGCAATGCTGATGGAGGGAATGCCGATGGTAGAGAATGGATACCCTTCAATGACTAGGTAGATAAGGTGGATGCAGGCAGGGTGCCACAGCCGCATGACGTGGCCTGGTGGTTCGGAGAACAGGAGAGGTAGGGTGATAGGTTCTTAATAGGTGAGGTACTTATCAGGAGGATAGTCCACCGTGGGGATGCCCTTAGCAGTTAATCACAGCTAGTAAACAATGGGGAGCTCTTAGGTACGAAGTCACAGAATGCAGCACAGATACAATGATGCAACAATTTAAAATAAGAGTACAATGGGGCACCTAGATTCGAAATCATGGAAGAATGCAAAAAAACACTAATGTAGCACTTTAACATAAGAGTACGATGGGACACCTAGATTCGAAATCATGGAAGAATGCAAAAAATACACTAATGTAGCAATTTAGCATAAGAGTACAATGGGGAACCTAGATTCGAAATCATGGAAAAATGCAAAAAATACACTAATGTAGCACTTTAGCATAAGAGTACAATGGGGCACCTAGAATCGAAATCATGGAAAAATGCAGGAGGGTAGCACTGTATACACAATAATCGCGTAGTATGACAGGTGTGCACTGGGGTGACACGGTCAAGTAACTAACAATGTGTAGCACATAAGTATAAGAGGTAATGCACAGAGGCGAAATAACGGAATCAGCATCTAGATACAGTAATGTACATTGGTACGCATTGACATAGATCTGTAGTGCCAGACAGAGATCAGGGGGACTCGGTTCACTGGGTGTGTAGTGGGATACAGGTCGGAAAAAATGCATATCCTAGAATGCCGTGAGGTAACAGAGCAATAGCATATTGGCATTAATGTTCCAGGGAGGTAGTGCACATATAAAGCAGGCCGGCCGGTGAGATACGCATGAGGCAGTGATAACAATAGTTACAATAGTCACTGAAGGATTGGGGGTGCAGAATAGTGGCGGGGCTCTAAAAAAAGTTACCTTTGAGGGCAAGCATGTGGCCCAGGGGGTCTGGCAAGTGGCATGTTCGGCATGAACAGATACATTGTTCATGAAGTTCGTTTGAATTGATTATTTGCAGCCCAGCAGTTTCTGGTTGCAGACTAGACAGGACATATAACGTTGAGTTATATAAACCGCATTTCCCGTGCATAGGATGCAACAGGACTAATTAGTTTGACAAAGAGGTTTGGAGTTTCGCTCAGTGAACGCAAAGCAGCTGGTACACATGGCCGTTCTGCTCATGCAATCAGGCAGATCAGAGAAAGCAGATTAGTAGGTCCGGTGAGGCGATTAGCTGATTTGAGGTATTTAGAAGCCAATGAATGATATAATAGGTCAAGACAGAGTGATAAGGATTTTTAGCTTCAATTTTAGATGACTCGCCTCCATTCGCGGACAGGCGCAGACAGGCAGCACCCTTAATGAGCACCCTTCATGTAGCGCCGGCTCACACCTTCCGGTGAGCCCAGCGTCACGGAAGTGCAGCAAGGAGCCAATGGGCTTGCAATCTGTTGCTAGGCAACATGTAAATGCGAGTATGCGGCCATTTTGATATTCCTTCCTGTATATCCAGTTGTGGCAGAAAAAAACCCTGTTGAGATGTCTTGGCAAGATCTGACCTTGTAGAAGCAGTAAATGTACTGTGCAAGAAGGACTCTGATCTGAGTGTGTTGGATAAATCTCACGTTGATCAAGAAGTTGAAATGAACAGTAGAACCAGTGCTCCAGATAAGATTTTGAGGTGGGAGTATTTTACGCATGATTTTTCAAATTAGAGCGTAAATACAATTTCAAGAGAGTAAAAATTAGTTTTCTCCTCTGCAAGAGAGTAAAACGTATCCAACATAAAATCTGACTCGTAGCCCAAAAGAGTTGTAGATCAAAGTTGTCTGGCTTGGCTTTAACCATTTTATTACACTTGGTACTTGCACAGCTTCATTTTCAAAATTCTAGAGCCTAAAAACTCTGTTAAGAACTACTATAGATTGAGACTGATGTATTGCCTGCAGAGGGAGTGTGAGTAAGCAATTGTTGGCATATGATTTAATTACAGGAACTTGCACACATAATCTTAGCAAAAGTCACAAACTGCTAATCTACCTTTCCCGCTGTCTGCTGCAGGAAATTAATGTGGATCGCCAGACACTAGTTAGCAATATCACTTCAAATAACCAAAAAGTGCATGCAAGCTGAATTGCATTATGGTTGGCATATTTATAGTTTTACTGGCTTATTGTTTGTGTACAAAGCCAAAAACCATAATTCTGGCAGTTGCAGTTAGGAAGAAATGCAGGCAAGTGCATAGGTTGAAGACTGGTCCCAAAGCCCTAGTTCAACACTAAAGTGTGTGATCCTGGACAAAAACTTTTGCCACTGTGCCTTTTTAGCAAAAATAGAAATTGCTACTACAAGTGATTTATTTCTAACTAGTTACTAATAAAAAAAGCCTGACTGGCCTCTGTTCCACTGTTCGACCCGTAGCATTAATAGTAGTGACCATTTATATAATGCACATGACAAAGTTTATGTCTCACGGCTTACTCCTTGCTGCTTGTTTAATATAACTTCACATGAATTCCTCAAGTATTAAAGACTTGTCTGTACCTTCCTCCATATTCTACTTCCATCCTAGGAGAGCAGTCTTGATTGCCCGATAGGTTCCCTCCTAGATAGCCAAGAATCTGCATCTCGGACATAACACGCATCACAGCAAATTCAGCCCATGACCGCTAATCACATCAGTGGTGGAAGTGGAAAAAAGGAACTAGTGGTCATCTGGTTGTATCCGAAAAGGAGGGAGTAGGATGGCCGGACAGATGAGGTGGGAGGCAGGGTGGAGTATGGGGACAGGGGACCAGGATCATAAACCTTGGCTGAACAGTGTAGCTGGGATTTTAATCCACTCTGCAAATTTGACCACATACCTTCCAAGCGTTACTCAGTATAGTTTGGATTTCAAGGCCTACAGTAATGATGTCTTAAAGAGTTTACTTCCAAAAACACAAATTGCATAATAACACCACATGGCAACATGTAAATCCTTACATCAACATGTTAAGCCTGAATGGTAAACTAGAAGTCCCAAAAATCTAGTTAACCCCACTATACTTTCAGTGATTTAATAAAAGAAGTTGTGTAATACACTCAGATATGGATATTATTGCCCTCTGCTGCCATTGAGTGGTGGAAAGTATGCTTTTTAATGAAAATAAATACAGCGTAAACGGTATACAGAAGAAAATGAAATGTTCCGTAATGGCTTTAATTACATGCGTATAAAGCCAAGATACGCACCTTATCCGTAGGGCTGAGTAGAACGTAGGTAAGTAATCCTTTCCCCATACATTCTGGATGCTCCAATTCACTAGGGGAGGTAAAGTAGGGTTGCAGAGGTGTTCCAGATGACACCCGTAACCAGGTACCCTCGAGTGAGGAGGAAGCCAAGAAAAAATAAGTACAGAAAGAAAAACCTGTACTATCATACAAAAGGTCAAAGCCAATAAAGGATCGGAATTGTGGGATGTTTTAACCCACTCATCCAAGCCCTACAACAGAACTGTGCATTACTGGCAGCGGAAACATCATAATGGCCGCCGGAAAGCATGCTGCTCGCCAGAGATCATCCAAAAATGTGCAGTGAAAATCTGAAAAATAGGCTGCCACCCACTTTTGCCATGTCAGTGAACACCGGAGATCACTGCCTAAAACCACCATTGGGATACCCACAAAGTCATATGTTATTAGGAGAAAATCCCATGTTAAAGACATTAATTTAAAGATGAGACAGATGAGGTGGGAGGCAGGGTGGAGTATGGGGACAGGGGACCAGGATCACAAACCTTGGCTGAACAGTGTAGCTGGGATTTTAATCCACTCTGCAAATTTGACCACATACCTTCCAAGCGTTACTCAGTATAGTTTGGATTTCAAGGCCTACAGTAATGATGTCTTAAAGAGTTTACTTCCAAAAACACAAATTGCATAATAACACCACATGGCAACATGTAAATCCTTACATCAACATGTTAAGCCTGAATGGTAAACTAGAAGTCCCAAAAATCTAGTAAACCCCACTGTACTTTCAGTGATTTAATAAAAGAAGTTGTGTAATACACTCAGATATGGATATTATTGCCCTCTGCTGCCATTGAGTGGTGGAAAGTATGCTTTTTAATGAAAATAAATACAGCGTAAACGGTATACAGAAGAAAATGAAATGTTCCGTAATGGCTTTAATTACATGCGTATAAAGCCAAGATAAGCACCTTATCCGTAGGGCTGAGTAGAACGTAGGTAAGTAATCCTTTCCCCATTAATTCTGGATGCTCCAATTCACTAGGGGAGGTAAAGTAGGGTTGCAGAGGTGTTCCAGATGACACCCGTAACCAGGTACCCTCGAGTGAGGAGGAAGCCAAGAAAAAATAAGTACAGAAAGAAAAACCTGTACTATCATACAAAAGGTCATAGCCAATAAAGGATCGGAATTGTGGGATGTTTTAACCCACTCATCCAAGCCCTACAACAGAACTGTGCATTACTGGCAGCGGAAACATCATAATGGCCGCCGGAAAGCATGCTGCTCGCCAGAGATCATCCAAAAATGTGCAGTGAAAATCTGAAAAATAGGCTGCCACCCACTTTTGCCATGTCAGTGAACACCGGAGATCACTGCCTAAAACCACCATTGGGATACCCACAAAGTCATATGTTATTAGGAGAAAATCCCATGTTAAAGACATTAATTTAAAGACGGCTGTCAAAAATGGGTGCAATACCGGTACTCACTACTACCAGAAAGCCAGCGTTTTAAACCAGACACTTTTGTAAGTTTGAACAATTGAACTCAAACTATGCCAAAGATAGACTTGCTAAGAGGTGAGACTATTTAAAACTATATTCTGAAATGACTTGAAGGAAGAAATTGTTTAATGTATGAATTAAAAATGTGGGTTATATTGTAAGAAAAGACAAACTGTAGGCATTGGTTGCAGAGTTAAGATGTTTTCCACACTGGGATCAAAGAGATTCCACACCTACCCCCTAAACAAAAGAAGCTTCCTTCTCCCCTTGGCCAAGAGATTAACAGACCCATGGGAACAGGAACCGGCCAAGGCACCCTGGTATGCTGGCAGGAACACAAGACAATAGACTCTTTCAATTGAACAGAATATGCTGATTTTGGGTGTGCCTGAACAACACTGCACTGGGAGAAACAAGACATGTGACCTCTGAGTCAAGCCAGATTCTAGGGGTGGAGACAAACCACTGGGTGAATTCAATTGAGAGCAAATGTATGTTTTATAAAATTGCTTATAACAAATTATGCCAAGCGGACAGAAATGTCAAACCTTGAGATTCTTAAAATGAAAAATTCACTCACAGTTTGAGACTGAGCTGAAATCCGTACGATGTTCTGACACCAAACCCCGGGATTTATTAATATTGTAGACACTGTGTTGATACTAGAAAATTGAAAACTTACAGCAATATGCGCAGAGAGGGTGTGTACCTCCGTGTAAGATTTGGTGCAAAACCAATATTGCAAAACCTACCAAAATCGCGAATAAGTTGCCATTTCTGAATCCAAGCTCTTAGAAAGAGCAGGGTTGAACAGAGTCCTGTCTTAATTAATCTGTGATATGTACATGTATTCTCAACAACTTGTGTACATTGGAAACATGTTTGATTATGAAAAATTGTTTTTCTAAGTAAATGCAATGGGGAGTGTTCTTTACGCAATCCATAAACATGACACCTGATGACTCATTCTGACTCACTACTCCGTTCTCCAGTCAGGTCACAGGGAATCCTCTAACCTGTCAAATCCTTAGTGGGTTTGGCATAGAAAGTCAGCCTCCACACCCCCTTTGGAAACACATAAAAAGAACGACTGAGACCCAGATAGACACACTCATTTTTCCACTACTCATTGATTCCTGCCCAGCACTCTGCCCGACCATATCCAGATAAAGACTCCAGACTCCTGAGATTCCAGATTCCCGAAAGACTCCAGAACCAAAACTCTAGACCCCAAACTCTAGAACCTTGGAGAAGCAGAGGCCTAATCTACAAGCTGAACTATTCTCAGCAGGCCTCAGAATCCAGCAACCTAACCAAACTATTCAACAGCCTTGCCGTGCTGTTTGCGACTGGCTAGAACCCTGTGCCAGATCCAGACCCAGAAAGCAGCGCTGTATCCAGAACACACTTGATCCAGTCCAAGAGGCCAGACCAGACCGCCGTGCCATGCTGTGAGCAGAACCAGTGCCTGAGATCGTCCTGTGGCGAGAGTGCAGTCCAAACCTGACCAGATCTGTGACAAGGTCCATTCTATTCCAAAACTAGGAGTGAGTATCCAGTATCCAGTCTAAGAACTGTACAGAACCAATCTCTTAGTCTAAAGTCATCTTATCCCATTCATTTCAACCTATTCAGAACTGCATTTAGAATTTTGTGTCCTTCCTGTTATTTCAAATATGTAAGTGTCATCTGTCATTCTGAAATCTTGACTTCATTTCTGAAAATCTACCTTCACAAAAACGTCCGTATCTTTTGAACCGCACGTCCTAGAAGCAAAATTTTATAATTTTTCCGTAACCGCGATTTACGCACGCAGAAAAAGTGCCACGAATTGCAATTTAGCTTCATTTCACCACTTGTAAAAATAGCTGCTTCTTGCTTTCCACTGCTGAAATTCGTTTTCAATCTGATAATCATTCATGTATCATTGCTAGTGTTGACCTGAACTAATCCAAAGTAGCTATCACTTATCCTGAATCTCTGAATCTAAATTAAAAACATTTTAGCATATTTTTCACATTCAGTGCAACCACATTCAAAGTATTTTTTGCCTCTTTGAAATCATACCTGTTTCTCTAAGCGTGCTGGGGGGAACTGGAATGGAACTGCATTATTAATTGTATTCTTGAAACTTGTGTGTCCTCATTTCCACTTCTTCCTATTGCATAAGGGGGGAGTGAGTTGTCACAAGGGAAAAGTGATCATATTATCTTGTGATTGAAATCATATCAAGTTTATCCTGTGTTGCATTCTTTCATATCTTGCATTCCCTTGAAACCATACAAAGTATTCTCTGCTACCTTATCCTTTCTTTACCAACTCCCCATTGATTAAAGAGAGTGTGCTATTGTAATATTATATAATGATTGTGTTGAGCTATCCCTTGATAGTGCGCCGAAAAATAATGGAATGGCAAGTAGTGATGATTAATAAATTCCTTTTATTTTTGTGATGTTAGAGCCTTTGTGGATGACACATGTTACGGCAGAGCTGCCTTTATCGAATCCAGGCTATATAGATAGCTCATAAGTCACTGTATAATGCATAAAGGTGCTGAAGTTCACAGGGATGAATCCCTCCTGGTACAAAGAAGTCCTCCGTATGTACGAGTATTGTAATATTAGCTATTGTTTGTCACTATTATATTCATCAGTGTGCTATCAGATATTATTTTGTTCATAGAAGTGTGATATATATATATTGTTTAATTTTTCAAATAAACCTTTTAATTTGCAAAACAAACCTACTTCTTGGCTCAGTGAGGTCAGGGGGATTCAATGAGAGGGGGCGTTATATAAGGGTTCATCATCCAGATTTAAGAAATTTGACATAAAAATATATATAAATAAGGGCTTCCATTGGGCATCCCAGACTAGGCATTGACTTAGTTGGATTGCTGGATTGAAGTCACTTACAGAGTGGGGGCTCGTAGCCGGGGATTCTGGATTAGACCTACCACTTGTGCAGCTTAATACAGTGTGCTGACTAATAGGATATATAAATCCTGTTGGGCTCCTACGCTGTGTTAACCTGTCAAGGAGGAAGGGGAAAAAGGTATTTATACTGCTCAACCAAACTGGTCCCCTAACTTAGGCAAACCTATACACGTTGAACATCGGGTTTGGTGAACAGTGTGTTATCCCAGGTGGGGTATCTATCAACTGCTACACCAAGCCAAGGTGGAGGGTTACAATGACCTTAGTGTTAATTGCTATGTAAAATGGTAAATTTGCGTAGCTTAAGCCTAACCCTAAACCATGCAAAGCAAACGAAATATTAACATATACATTTTATTTTATACAATTCACAGTAATAAATACACAATGGTTTAAAAGGACAAAGGCATCTTCAACCAAGGATACAATTCATCGAAAGATTACGATTGAAATTGCAACAACAAAAGCAAAAAAAAGCAGAAAAAGCACATAAGTGTGGAAAGTGGAAATAAACCAAAACAAAACAGGTTTAAGAACAGGGGCATGTGAACAAATTACTACTTCCGGTCAAACTAGAATTGTTAATTTTAATGTTAATGTTAAAGGACATTTGTACCGCGCACTATCACCACCAAAGTGGTCCCCTGGCGCTCTGGCGGCTTTGATAAAGGGGAGGAGAGGGGGTGGGTTAGTGGAAATGAGCTGGAAAAGTGCAAGAGAGCAGTGATGTGCTGTTGGCAGCCTCAGCCTGATGGGTCCGTTGATTGGGCTTGGGGTGTTTTACGGTCGGTAGGCGTTGTGTGCTGTTGTGCAAATCAATGTGTGGTTTGTTTTGTTGTTGCATTGTTGTGAAGTTTGTGCGGATTGCTGCGTTTTAGGCTTGTGGCTGTGTTTGGTTAGAATTTGAGAGGTGTATGCAGAGGGATGAAATTGTTAGTTGGTTGGTTAGTTGGCATTGCTGTCTTTGCTATTATGGGATTCCATCTAGGTGCGGTGCATGCTGACATTCACATTTCTATCTAGATGCAGTGCAAGCTAAGGTTCAGAATTCTAAGTTTGGCACATGCTCACAATCATATTTCTATCTATTGCTAAATTGCTGAAGTTGACCAATTTTGAACCATACAATACTCAATTAGAAACTCAATCTCACACTTCTTCATCCCATTCAACCAAACATGTTTTATTCCATTCCTCACTCATTCAAAACACACACAGTAAAGGGAAATTCATCAAGGGTATGTGCTTATGTTTAAAAACATTTTAAACAAATGTTATTTTACAATTCTGAAGGGCTGTGAAAACAACAACAGCCTTTTCTATTTCACTCTACAAAGTGCATAACCCAACCAAACACTGTTATTGTAGAGTGGGGGTTGAGTGCTGGAGAATTACTGGCAGCTTATTCCTGCACTGGCAATCAACTTGGCTTTTAGTCCAGCGGGAGATAGACAACACACACCAAATTGGGTGATGAGCACCACCTGGACCTGTAGGGGTGGACAGCTTTTGGAAGCGTGTCGTTCAAAGCAGAGAGTAGCAGTGGAAGAGTATAAAACATGGTACGCTTCCTCCCACTCTAGTACGGTGTGGGCCCTCGCTCTACAGATCAAATGGGGAATCTTTATAGGTCGTCCACAGAGGGGGTCGCCTTCAGACGTCAGTTACTAGGATTTCCACAGGTAACCATCATAATTCACTGTAAATGAGGAAGCAACCGGTCTGCATGCCACAGCATCACAAAATTCGTGATGTCAGTTGTGTGGACTCATTGGTCGCCTTTTAGGTACACAACTAGCCATCCAGCCTGGGATTAATCCGGTTGTGGTACCCCGAGATTCGAGCGAGTGAATCTGGCCTGGTGCTAGGTGTCTGTCTCCTCCTCTCGTCCATTTTGCTTGAACGTCTTACCCCGCGTACGTACAGTGTTGGCAGGATCGACTCATTTGTTGCACCACAAAGCAGGAATTCTTCACTCTGGCTTAAACTCCAAAGTTTGGTGAAATGTGTCAGAGGCAGTATCCACAGCCTAAACCGTAGATACAGAGCCCTTTCAAATGGTGGGCTGATCTGGTCAAGATAATTTTCAAAGCCCACTGCTGATTTATGTAGGAGATACTCAGTGCCAGCTTGTAGTCTGTTCACTGCTTCTACCAGGCGACTCCTGGATGTCACATGCATAGTGTGTTTAATTCTAGTGTGAATCTGGTCATTTGCCAGGGTCGATAGTGTGTCCTTTATAGGTCTCACCCATTCAAGACATCAACTCAGTCAACCCTTCCGTGTGTAACTCCCTTCATGTGCCACAGCCTTAACCAGTTCAATACTGGTTTCAATGAGATAGAGACACACTGTTGTGACATTTAGCTCCATACGCACACATGCAGAAGGGGGGCTCAGAGGAAGCACCAGAATTTGTTTTAAACATGTTTATTCTGTCACATCCAGTGCCCTTGTATATCCACAGTCCCATAAAAAAAGAAAAACAAAACTGCCCCATATGTTGACGCTGGTGTGACATGTTTGTTGAGCAAAACTAGATCCAGCGTGACGGCTACGCTCCCAAGCTTATAGAAATAGAACATGAATGCACCACTATATTTGCTCAAGTTTAGATTAGATTTCTCAATTTGTGTTGCCCATTCCCCTTTTTCCTGGAATCGAATGACTAGGTAGTCAAAACACCTCACTTGCTCAAGTGGAACACTCTCTATTACCAGTGATAAAGCACGAATCCTAGAGTATTTTGGTCTGAAAACCATTGCCTTAGTTTTCTCTGTATTCACCACCAGCTCAAGGTCTTTGGTTTTGAAGAATTTTAGGGAGGTTCTTAAACATTGAGGTGAGGTTACCAGGTTCACGGTATCGCGATGTTAACCCTCCCAAGGCCAAACCTCACTTCTGCAGTGTTCCCAGAGTATAGATGTTGAGCCTATTTGTATGATTGGTTATTTATAATGTGGTATGATATGATTGGTTATTTATAACGCACTTAATGCCCAGAGGATTCTAAGTGCGAATGCGGTGATCGAACCTGTGTTGCTCCATGTCGTGTTGCTTCCAAAGCAAGCACTTTGCCCCTGAGTTATCCTCCTGTGTAAACACGTTCAACATGTGTGTGAACCCACAGATTAGTCCATTCTAGACTGGTAGACAAAGGTCAAGGTGTATTCTCTGTCCTTCAGTTGAAGGTCCTCCAAATAGCCCTAAGTTCCAGTTTCACCACCAAGTTCTTCAGACTTGTTATCTCTAGTGTCAGTGTGGGTGTTCCCAGGTGATTTGCCCACGGATAGTTTTCCAATGACATTAAAATCAACCCTAAGATGTAGCAGCTTCTCATCTGAGGGTCTTCAAGAATCTATTATGGTACCGTTTGGATGCAGAGATGTTCCTAAGGTGTAGAGTCTGCTGTCTAATTTTATTTTTAGCAGAACACACTGGCCATTCTCGTCTGTTAGTCTTTTTAATACTTCATATCCCAGATTTCTATTTAGCTGGGTGGATACCCCCCTAGATTTTCTAATAAGTGTGATGAACGAATACTCACTAAAACCCATCTTTAAATCCATCTTTAGCTACTTCACAACAAGCGAGTCGCAGCAGCTCTAATGTGTTTAACGGAGGTCAAAACTTGTTTCCTCTTAATTAGCTTCTTCACTTCCCTAATGTTCCAACTAAGATTTTTCACTTCCTAAACCATTACCTCACAAACATCCCATCATTCGTCTATCACCCCACATAACACATGGCTATAGCAAATATTCTTCACACCCCCATCATGCTTCGCTCCTGGAGCGAAATAACACAAAGGGCAGGAGACAACACAGGGCAATGCAGAAGACAAGCAATTGTCAAAAATGCATAATTGGAAATCAACCGGTTCCACACATTTCTGCAGTAAACTCTAAGCACAAAAATCAAATGTCGCCTAACATTCTGGGTTCCTCCGTGCAGGAAGAGACAGCCAGCGACCAACCCCTCCATTGGCCCCAACCCCAACACACACATCGTGTATCAGATGCCTCAACCAATGGAAGTTTCTATCTTTCATGCACTATAATGTATCTTTCAACACCTAGCACTGTCCCTACTTCAGTCTTAGCAACCTATCCACCTACGTCAAACCATCCCTTAATCTTAAACTAGTGAATCCAGCCCATCCTCAGTGTGTTAACCATTAACACTGTCGCCCTTAGTAGATCCCATAGTAAGGAACAACAAGACTGTCTCCCCGCAGGCTTCCTTGCTTGGTTAACCTTCCCTCTAGGATCAGGTTCCTAGGCCGGTTAGTGAGAGCATACTCCAGCCACTAGCTTCATGACAATATTATACAGTGGCATTGGTGGCATATTGTGGGCACAGGCATTCTGAACATGCTTGCAGGTGGCTGTGCTGACATATAATGTGTGCAGTGGCATCATGCACTTTTAATATACAACCCTCCTGTGTACTGCTGGCGACCTGGCATCGATTGGATCTCAGGTTTGCCTTAAGGAATTCATTGTAATTGCTTTGGTGTGTTACCCATTTTTGGCAATAAATGTGCTGTAAAATTGTCCATTTGAAGCCATCTTTCTAAAAAATGTTCATGGTTTGAGACTCCACGCTTAGCTACCCTAGACTGATCTGGGCTCCCTTGGTATGATCAGTTTCCGGTTCTAATTTGTGTGAAATATTTACGCCGCTCCATGAAACATTTCCCCAGTTGCCACTACAGCTCATGGTATCTCCTCTTAAGCCAATTACTCGGCACATGGAGGAATTCTATAATAACTCATCACAATTTTTACAATCAAATACAAATGCACTAAACCTTTCAGTCTCACTTCCCTTCCCTGGTGGCTCTCGGGCTCTGAACAGAATATTAGAGCCGACTTTTCTCTCTTTAATTGCGTAAGGCACAGCAGCTGTCATTTAGAGAAGGACCTGCATGGTTTGGAAATCAGAACTAGTGCTAGAATTGAATGGATTATTTTTTACAATCCCCTAACCCTTAACGAAACATTTTTCAAAAAGCAATTTGTCTTCAAGGATAATACGTTTTGCGCAATAATATCTTTGAAGAGCATATCACGCACGCTTCTTAGAAGCGTTAAAATTACTAATTAGGAAATTCTGACAAATGTGGCCTGCTTCAGACATGTTTAGGAATTCACTATTTTTTATTCTGCCCCGGAGACATACCGTGATTTAAAATAAGCCTGGAATTTGCGCAGGTGTGTGATAAATGCGCTAGAACAAAAACACGGAATTGAGAAATAAAGCTGCCACTAAGAGTGTCTTGGTATGCAGTAAAACAGGCAGAACATGAGTTACCACATTAGTTATGAAGAGAAAATGGCGACGGCAGACCTATGTGAGGTAAACAACGCAGAACAAGAAATAAAATACAACTCACCGTAAATTACTCGGAGCAGTAAAATATGCGGAACTGCCCGATAAAATAAGAATATAATTACTGCATGATCATGAGTTGAAAGCACAGGTTTATAAAATACGCTTATATACAGGAATGTACTTTCGCCTGATACAGGAAACCAATTGACACGGGTCGACAATAAGCAGGACAGGCTACAAAAGCGACATCCCAACGTTCCTGCCTGCTACACGCAATATCATGCGGCTTGATGGAGCATCGAGTATCGACATTTTGGAACGACATATTAGATTGAAATGGTAAGGAATCTAGAAATGGAGGTGGACCAGAGACTGGGTGTAAAGAGGATTAGAAGAATTGCCCCTTTTCAAAGATTATCAATCCCCCCAAAGTGGAATAGACACAATTGTGTAGGCATGGTCCAGTGAATCCCAGGTGATAATCTCGCCTGGGAAAAAATCCACAGGTAGGCAATTTTTAATCCTGCACCCTTAATCTAGGACGAGTATTAGTTCATATGCCGGTTTTAGAACATTTGGGAAACGTGCTTGAATTTCTTGTGAGTGCAAATTTGGGGAAATGTCGCCCCCTGGTGACTTTATCACTGGAGCCGTCCGGCACATACACGCCGAGAAGCTGGATGGATTTGGCTTCTGTGCCACCCGTTCGTTGCAACACTCTGTGGCATTGCTGAATGGCATAGCCACTCCCTCCCTTTCACTGATCCTTGGCCAGGAGATAGATTATTTAGTGAAGTACGTGCAGAAATAGATCACCCACTCCTATTTCAGTTACCAAGATCCATGAATGAATACATGACCCTTTGGAAAAGCAGCCACCCACATTCCATCGAGTCAAGTATGAATTATGGAACCTGGCTGCTAAGCTGGAAACCACATTCCCCATCACCGAACATTTTGTTTCCTTTGGCATGAGACATCTGCTGACAGCACAGTGATCTTCAATTCCTTGTACACACTTGCTCATATTATCAATCCCCTGTTGATGGCACTCCCAACGGCAGGTGTCCGATGCACCCACTTATATGGCTGTTCTGCGTGAGAACACACCCCTCTACAGCTGCCCTACCAATGCACCCCTATTTTAGTTTGTGCTATCAGGTGGTGCTAGTGTGTGGTTGTTTGCCCACCCATTGACAACCCATGACCATGCTAATCCCTATGGTCATTCCCACCAAGTTCCTGCCTACCCTCGCCCAGAAACCTCCTCATGGGAACTCTTTCAGCTCGCTTTAATCAAGCCTTACTATGAAACTTTGAACTCGAAGTTCCTGCCAGTGTTTTTTCAAAGCAGTGACTTTGGGCCTCATTACGAGTCCGACGGCAACCCGATGGTTTTTCCGGCTCGGTGACCACCGGACTCGTATTACCATTCCACCTCCTTGACTCCTGGAATTACCAGAGCATTACAGCCCTGGTGTCCTGGGAATTTCGGAGGCGAAATTCGGTAAATCCCCATTCCCATTGAGTCCCATAGGACTCATTGGTAATGGGGAAGTGGAAACACCGGCACCAACTCGTGATGGTGCTGGTGTTTCCACGTCCGCCTGCAGGCAGGCGGTGTTAAACTCGCCAGGTCAGACCTGGCGGGAATGCCACCTCCCGCCTGCAGGACTCGGATCGGGCGGTCCGGAAATAACAGTGGCGGCGGGTTTATCGCCACTGTTATTTCTGGACCGCCTGACCCGGATTTGTAAATATGCTACTAGTGTAATAAAAAAGCCTTAACTAGGTCTGACTTGAGCCACTCCATATGTATAAGTTCTATTTGTGTGCTTTACTGAAGTCCTTTAAAAACAACCATTGGCAACGCCAAGAGTTTTGACTTTTGCCGGGCTTGCGTATAAGTATTAGGCATTTTACCGGCACTGCTATTAAATGCCCATGCACTCGTAGCATTTTGTACCTGCTACCTTCGATAGCCAGTTAATACCACCACGGCAGTGCCCGGCAAGCGCCTTTCCTATGCCTAAACAAAACCCCAAACTGGTTTCATTGCCAATGCTTGTTTTTCTGGTGAAAGCAGTAGCATTCGGATCCCTGCACACAGAATGGCTGCATAATAATGATGCATGTATAGCACGCCAGATGTCCATGCAAGTCCAAACCTGTATGTCTGTCACAGAATCCGCAGAAGCTATTTTGCGGTGACTCGAGCTGTCCCCTGGCTCCCACCATTTTAGCAAAAAAGTACATCAGTGAAGACAAAGAAAATGCTGCACACCACTCCCCTGCCATTCCCAATGCTGTGTAAGGGAGACTCAACTGAGAGCATGACATTATCAATGATCATAAACCAAAATAAAACGGCAAATGTCCTAAGCGAAATGTTGCTCACATGTGCACATCCTCTCCCGTCCAGGCTCCAACACACATTTTTATACTGCCCTCAAAATACCCCCCCCCCCAACACCTCAAAATTCGAACACCCACATTATCAGCAGAGCATTGATTTTATTTTCTCTTTCCCATTCCCGCAACGTCGGCTACCCATTGAGGATTTGTAAATGGAGGAGGAGGCAGGGGTACTTGATGAGTGGTGGTACATCATTAATGGCCACATGTTAGCTTCAGCACGATGGCTGTCGAGTGCATTGCTCTGTCAGTAGCACCTAAAGCCAGGCTCGGACTGGCCTATTGGCCAATAGACCCATGAGTACCTTCAGGGTGCAACATACAAACAGACAAGTAGTTGCAAAAGGTGGAGAACAGATAGTTGCGAAAGGCATAACACTAGAAATATACTCACACGATTTATAGGAATTTTTGAAGAAGAACTACAATTCAAAGAAAGGAGCATTGCAGGTTATGTATTAGTAATGAAATGTTGTGAAAATACAATAAGTCCCGTCGCTGGCAGGCCATTACTGTGTAAGGTAATGCCCCGGAGCCATAGTTAATGAACACCCGGGGGCATTACCTTATGCGGTACTGGGCCGCCGGTGTGTGGCTTATTGCCTTTAGTACCCGGGGCCTGTTACACCGGGCTACTAATGGTGTTTTCTTCGGTTGCAAGACGTGTCCCGTTTCGCAGGCAAAAAAAATTAAAATGGCCACTGCGGACTGGGAAACGTAGTCCGTTAACCCTTTCAGTGGCATCAGAGTAAACAAAAAAATGGCCACCATGGAATGGGAGAAGGGACTACATGTAGTCGCTTCTTCCTTTCCATGGTGACCATTATAAAAGCCATTAAAAAAAAGTTGACAAAAAATGGCTACCATGGAAGGGGCGAAGGGACTACACAAAGTCTGTTCCCCTTTCCATGGCAGGCACTTGTAAAATGGACGGGAGTGGCACATGATGTATGCATGATCATCTGTGGGTTTACCATAGGGTAAGGCTCAGAAATGCACCAATCATTTCACAGCTTTCTGGATTCTAGCAGCACGCTGGGTGCTAATGTAATGTAAGTGGTCTTGTTTAGTGCTGTTCTGCCACTATCTGTGTCTTCACTGCTCGTAGCTCTATAAGAAATAAAATGGAGTGTTGTTCATTAGTGAGATCATGGCAGAGGTAGATGTAAGATCTGTTGTGTTAATTAATGAGCACATGTCAGTAGTACCCGGTTCTGAATTCCAATCTGCTTTTTGTCAGTTTGGCTGAGAAACTTGGCAGTGTGTTATCCACAGAGAACAGCTTCTATACTAAAACACTGTGGGTCTGGTTAGCTACTGGTGTGGGAGAGTGTGATAGGTCTAAAGAGGAGAGCTTATTCGAGGTTTGGTTCGTGTTGATGTGTGAATGACTAGGTGTGGCAGCTGTCTGTGGGGAGTTTGTTTGTTTAGTGTAAGGTGGTAGGAGATCTTACAGGAGTGTCAGTTATTTGGTGGAAGGAGGGAGTAGGCCTTACAAAGCAAAACAACCTGAAACTCTGCACTCTTAACCATGGCTATTTGCAGGCATGTCCCATTTCTCTAGAACATAATCCCACCTGTCAATCTCAATCGCTGTACCTTTAGGTCTCTCTGCCTCTGTCTCAAATAGATACACCATATCCCATGAGGAGCAAAAACAAACAGCTGCGAGTTTGCAGATGAAGGAAAGGGGCAGTCTGGAAACCCCAGACCTCACCATGATCTACCAGCTAAGGACTTTGGAAGGCAAGAACCCCTTTCTACGGATGAACAGATTTGAAAGATCGTTGGGCAAAGGTAGACTGAACTGGTGACAAGGTAAGCACTGAAAAATTGAATTGGGATTACAAGAGAGTACACAAAGTGAACTGGAATGAAAGTGACTATCAAGAACCGATCACAGGCAAAGTTTATTGTGTTAAGTATTTTGAACACTGGAGGCAGTTTGAGTGGAATTCAAACGACTTGTGAAAGATGGAACAATAAAAGAAATTGAAACAACTTAATTGGTTTCACCTATGCTTTTTTCAAGAAACCAGGGATCAAGATGTGCCTTTGCATAGACCTGTGTAGTCTTAACAGCGATGTAATAGGGGGCAGATTTCCACCCACTTCACAACATCATGGAAATGATGTAATCTTTAGTTAAAACAGATATGCCTGACACTTGATCTCACCTCCACTTAACACCAAGAACAGCTGTAAGAGAGATCCAGAAGCCTCATTGAATGTGTCACTCAAGTTGAATAACACACTTAGATCCTAGGCCATTTACTGTAGTGTTTTTGGTAACTGTGCTTCAGACAATTATGCAAAACCTTCTTGGAGACAAAGACAAGTGATGTTTTTTTCAAGACAATGTATAGGGAGAATATAAGACTGTATTAGGTATATGGTCCAAAACTGTATAAGGAATATAAGACTGTATAAGGTTTTGAAGATTTGTATGACTATAGCTCTTAAATTGAAGAAATAAATGTAAGTTTAGGAAAGCGTACATAGAAAATGTGGACCCACAATCCTTACTTCAGGTGTTCAACCCTATAATAATTAGTGGAGGCCATAAACAACTCTGTGAAACCATGTAAAAAAAACAATTACTCAATTACTAAATGTGGAATGACTCATTACTAATCTCAATTTGTGAGAAATGTTTCACAAATGACAGAACATCTTCCAAAATTGTTGTAAAAAAGGGCAATATGTATTTACTCAGTAAGAATGCAGGAGAAAACGAACAGAACTGACAGCAGAAATCAGCACTGACAAGGTGAGTGCAGAAGAATGCACAATCACTACTGATTTGCAGAGTTCACTGTTGTGTGTACATGGCCCAAAGGTAAAACACGGCTGACGTAATTGCCTGGGTTAGCTGCTGAGTCCTACATGGGTTCAGCTATTGTCTGCTGGTGGAGGCAATGGGCAGGGTGTTAGACTGCTAGACTGTAGTTGTAGTAATACAATATGTATGCAGCTACATTTAGCTGCCTGGTTATTTCATTGTATATTGGACATGGTATAAGGGCTTGTGTTTTGCTATTATTGTGGAATGTACATGCTTTGGGGGTCCTCCTTGATTTTCTCATGAAATAAAACCCCTACAAGGATGATGGTCAAGAGAACAAGTAATATTTAGCTCCAAGCAGCCAACTGTGGGAAAAGGAAACACAGGAAAAGGCCGACTGGTTATTAACACATGTATGAAAATGATGTTAGAGTTTAGAAATGATAGATCTATTTTTATAACTGACAGGGCAGCTAATGGGTTAATTGTTGGGATAATCTTTGGTCTGGAAGGTGCAGATGAAACTATGTTACAAAACGCTCCTCCATTTCCAAGTCCTCTTGTGGTAGTTTCAGCGTCACAAAAACTGAAGGCAGTTAGCCCCAAATCATCATTGTTGCACTGGATATTAGCCTATCAATTGAGCAGTCCCCCACTATGTATATCCTGCAAGAAATCTAGTTGTGCAGGGGTTTCATATAAGCATGCTGTGTCATGAATGCATTGAGGAGAGATTTGTAGGGTATTTTGTGTAGATTTAGGGCCTAGCGGTATTTTCTTAACGCCAAAAATAAAGTAATTCAACAATAATCACTCCTTGCATTCAGATTGGGTTTGATATTATAGTAATATAGTGGATATGCATTATTTCAGTACACAGATACATTTAGTTGGTATGCATTTCTTGTGGTATAGTGATGAGCATAATTTATTTGTTTTATTTGTGGCCCCAACATACAAAACCCCTTTCTTTTGTTTAGACTGTTCTTGTGATCTCTAGAGGCCTCAGGCTTCTACATTATTCAAGAACACCACATTTTCATATGGAATGCCACTTATGGCTGTTATCACTGATTTATCTACACCAGTGAGCTATGCTTCCATAAAGTATTCACAATAACATGTGGTATAATCACTTATTTATTTACATTAGTGAAACTATTTCCAGAGCCTCTCTTTCTGCTGACTCATATACGTCCAGCAAACTATTTCATTATGTTCCACTCAGAAATCACACACACATATATACACTGAGTGGAACCGCGCACACAGCTATTTATAATTGCTCATAACATTACTTTATCTGCATAGAAACTTGGCGCTTTAAGCATCATTCCCTCTATGGCATAATATTTTTTTAGACACCAAATGAAACAGAAACAAGAATACTCTTAGGCAGACTGTGTTATCAGAATTTCATTTTACAATGATACATTACCATTCGTGAGACAATCCTCTTCTGAAATAAAAACATGAGAAAGACAAAATGCAAGAACACTACGAATTTAATTTCATATTTGCACAAGAGAGAGAAAAAATTACATTGTTTGTTTTGCCTTCAGCTGGTAATATTAAAATGTGTCATTTGAACACAGTGAAAAGCTATCGCTACGCTGCCTGTCTAAAATTGGTCTCATGCACATACCGTACCCTCACTTTCATACAAGATAATTACCATTGAGTTGTAGCTGTTTAGCACGCGAACTCCCCGGATTTGTCGCTTTCTTTAAATGGCTCAAGGCTTTCCTTCAGAGCACCCCAGCGAGGACATGCAGTTCTGATCTGCGGTCTCTCAAGCCGGCGTTTATTGACTGGAATCTTCAGCCTGGGAAGTCAGCAATGGACTGGGACGGCACCTCTCAATCAGGAAACCCCATAGAAACTCCAGCCAGGTCTTCCCCGGAACTGTGTAAAATGTCCTCTGCCTTTCTTCCTCCCCGAAATGTACCAAGAGACTTCTGTTACAGCTTAAGGTGACGTGTCACCAATGAAAATGCACAATAATCTATCCTCCTCTTTTAACAATGGTTTGGCTTATACGGTTTAGAAACTGTATCTACGCATTTCCTGGCATGCAGATTTCGCATCCAGCTAACACAGTGAACAGAGAAAAAAATATGAATCCAAGTGCACGTTTAAATGACTTTCAGACCCTGTCTTTTCCACCTGATGTTGCACTGGAGAACACATTATGATGTTATTTGATTAGATCATGTTAGTACTGTTAATTATATTAGTTAATTAATCCTCTAATGTGTCTCCTGCAACAGAGGAATTTCAGGAGAAAAAAAAATGGTGCAATTGCTTGTACCGCATTATAGCAATACATTAATCCCATGCAATGGTGCTGTGCTCCCAAAACACGCTTAATAATCCTACAGATTCCCCTATAAGACGACACACTTGCTGTGCAGAGCTGCTTAGGGCTATCAATCAAGAGGCTGGGCACAATGTTCTGGACACTGTGCATATCGAAGCTCATCATCGACCTATTCCCATGTTAAGATGTCCTAATTAAAGCTATCTCATCATACAAAGCTTTTCACTTTTGAAGAGCAACATAGTGATGTTCATAATAATGTACTGGCTTCTGTGATTTCGCTCAGTACGACAAAGTGCAGTCTCAGGCATTCCCCCCCCCCGCCCATGTGAATACTGCTGGACTCTCTTTTGTCCAAAAGACTGTGATTCCTGTTCAAGTCGTAACTAATTGGGGACTGGAAGCTGCAGCGTGCGAGGATCCCTCACAACAGTAATTATGTATCCTGCTGCTTTAAGGGAGTCAGCGTTGAGCGGGCGCTCTGCCTCCCCACCAAGACTCTACCGCTTATAACCCGGCATCCTTTGTGAAGCGACGTGAAGTGCGACAAAGTGCAGTCTCAGGCAGTCGACGGCAACAAGGCAAGAAGGACGAAAGGTAATTCTTTACAAACTATTAAGGTTCAACTATCCCCCACGTTTTTTATTGTGCGGTGGGTCTCCCTCAGGCTGCAGTCCCATGGGCAGTTCATACCCATTAAGACTTTTTGTGACAAGAACCAGCCAGGGAGGTCCTTACCTTCCTGGTCCTATAGCTCTTATAGTTGCAAACGGAACACTCGTAATGGATGTCAGCCCTGCTCCACAAGACAAACCGGACAGGTCAGTCTGTGAACTTTACCCCGAAGTAGCCATCACCTATAAAACTGTATCACACGACAATATCTTGCAACCAAAAGTAGGAACGACCGAGGGGAGGGTGGAAGGGTCGAGCCCTGTGAATTGGGGTGACCCTCTTCTGCTCCCCTTGGCTACTGAGATCATTGTGACCCCTATTGGAGGGGTGGGTAAGGAAGCTACGGGGCTCGGCAAGGAAATTACGACAATGGAGCCCCTACTGAAACCACCTGGGGAGGCCCTCCATAGATTGTCCCCTCAGGGTTTTCCTTGCCATGCTCAAAAGGAGCCTAATTCGGCTAACGATGATCTAAATGCCATAACAAAGACAAGTAACTCTTTCGTTTCTGATCTCTTTGTTTTTGGTTCTGATAAGCAGACTAAAGACTCTAAGTCCTACATTCGAAGGTCAAACCGGGGTTGGAAACCCTTTGGCATTCCATCTCAAATTAGTCAAACTCATCTAGATGTGAATAAAGAACATCAGACTAAAAAGGACAACTACCAGCTCGATGTCTCCGACTGTACCTTGCTTCGGTCAAACGGACCATAGGTGGTTAGCTTCGGAGACCAATGGCGACTTAATACACCCAAAGGGGGGGTATCTCCCTCTATCAGACAACAACCGAACCAGGGGATTCTCCCCGAGACCTCATAAAGGGGTCTTTCCGCAGCAGGCTCTGTTTCCCAGCAAATGATTTAGAAGGCAACCCTCACCCACGGACGATGACCTCCTGACGGTTTTGGCCACCACCCAGGTGGAGGAACCCCCTAAAAAGGACCCCCAAATTGACTCAGAAATGACCACAGCATTTGCCCTCATTATGGCTCTATTTTTGAAATTAATAGAGACCAGCTCTGGGACCATATCACCACTATCGCAATGCTATACTCTAAAATGATTTTTGTAGAAGGGTTTGTCTCTGCGATCCAGTCCAAATTGGACGACAACGCTGACCAGACTGTTGAAATCCTAAAGAGTATCATTGAGCCAATTATAAAGGAAAAAGAAACAAGAAGGTCTGTAAAGCTGAGCTTACTAACAGTGGGAGTGAGGGGGTGCTCCTGCAGGCTCTGGGAGCCCAGCATAGACTTCCGACTCAAGATCCTCTCCACCTGGCAAGGGCCCAGACGTAGCCTTTATTCCATCTAGTCAAAAGGACAAATCTACAAATACCGATCAAATTCCCTGGGTAGCAGCCCCTACAGAGATGATGGGTGGCAGCTCTTCCAAAGATGTAAGTCCAACGACTCCCACGCCGACAAATACTCTGCCTCCTGCTAGAATTGTGCCCTCAGGACCGTGTTTGTCAAATAAAAACGTTAAACTGTACAAACTGTTCAGAAAACCAAAGATGGGGCTGACCATGCAGGATGGTGAAAAATTAGAAGTAAACAAAAAAGGAGGCCGAAATTATGGAAAAACCATCACTCTGCCAAAAAAACTGACAGGTTCCGTGACTTCGAACCTACGGAAAGCATCTACACGCACGAGAGCTGCGATTAGGCTCACTCTACCCAGAAATCTGATTTTACCCGAAAAATCGTTAATCCATCAGAGAAGCTCAAAGAAATTAGGCGGTGTTCCAATAAAATCAACGAAGGAGTCAATAGAAGGAATGGACGATGACTCAGAAAATGAGAGGTCGAGTGGAAGTGTGGACAACTCCCTCATGGACTTATCTGTTTATACAGAAACAAACGATTCCTATGGTGAGGAAGTGGAGACATCTTCATCAGTAACTGTAAACTGTGCCGGGAAGAAGACATGCCAGAAAACACCAAGTCGAAAGGTGCTGACCAAAAGCCGGAAGGGGTCAACCATAAGTTTAAAGACTGTGGGGTCGATTCTGCTGCATTTACCAACTCCCCACTGGTGAACTCGAACGTATCGGGAGTGGATCCAATTAAGAAATGTACGTGTAAATCTAAAGTTCACATTCCGAGAGACAACCTGGTACACTCTCCGCACAGGATAGCGTGGAAGGGGTCCCTACTAGACCCTTGGACTTCAGAACCCTTGAAAGTAGGAGAAATTCATTGGCACTGAAGAACAAAGAAAACGGAAAAAATAACAGATTTCAGATCGACCAGTTAAAAGGTACGAGAAGAACAGTGTCTTGGGCAGAAAATCCTGACATGGAGATATCATCTGGGCCCAAAAACAAAAATGCAGATAAGGGGTCCGAGATAAAGGCTACTAAGGGACCCTTCAGATTGTTATTGGAGAGAACATTGGGTTACGAAGACAACCTGTCCATGAACCGGGCTAATGTTTTGAGACTCTTGTACTCCCTCGATCCTCCCGACCAATTAAAATCAAAGGATATTGATTAGATTGAATTCCATAATGATCAGCACCATGACAGTGTGGTCCTCCACATGGGGGAATGGAAAACCAGATGTTCACTTCTAAAACTCGGCCCTAAACTCAATCTCTGTGGGTTTCTGCTCAAGGAGTTGGATGAGGCTCAGTGTACTCAGTATGAAGGCACCAAGGACAGGGAATACGCTGTAGGAAGAGCAAAAAAGTTTACACCAGAAACTAAGCAGGGCCCCGCAGCGCAGGCTGCGAAAAGGGCCCAGGGCGACACACAGGTTGACATCTGAGGGGCCTTAATGTGTACTTGTTTGAAAAAAACCATGGAGAACTCTGTTAGCAGTCAGGAGGACTGGAGTTGGCTGGTGGGGTTCCTAGCAGTTAAATCATAATGCCAGCTGGATCCCCTTAGTGACCAACAAATTACCTCATCAAAAGGGAAAATAAATATGAGTTGGAACACTAGGGGATTCGCCCACTTGCAAGGGAACCAAGCAGTGGATTTAACTAAATATGACGTATTCTGCCTACAGGAAACATGGTACATGGTTGCACAATCTTCCTCTCCTAGATGGGTTCAAACTTTTTTTGAACCCAGCTGTAAAGGGTCCCAAAGGGAGACCAAGTTCGGGTCTTTTATTGGGCATCAAACGATCAAGTGGTCTAAGGGTACTCTCATCTACAAACCAAAATCCATGGATTCAACTAACCATTGTCCAAATATCCACCAAGGTTCAGGACGCTTCATTGGAACGGAAGCTGCTTGTATGCAACGTCTATTGGAGACCATCAGAAAGAGTAAAGGATAGCTTTAAGGAAGTGCTCCTAAAAGCTATAGACGACGCTAGGATCATGTGTCCCAACCTGGAGGTCCTCCTTTGCGGCGACTTCAACATGGAATGCTTCGACAAAAAAGGGATCACAATTGAGTTTTTGCCTTTGTTTTCCATGAAGAACGTGTTAAGCGGAGTCAAACTTGAAAAAGAAGTTACAAGTAGAAATATTTTGATGGCAAATGGCAGTCTGTGGGGTGATCAACCGGCTGCACCAACTTGGAAATGTGCTAATCAATTTAGTACGTTGGACTGTATTTTTGCGACAGAGGAACTGATGGGGAAGTTAACATCGTTGACAGTGGTCCAAACGGTACAGAGTGATCACAATATCTTGGAACTAGTAAGTGAGGACTGGGACAAACACCTTGTTCTAACAGCTCAACACTTACCGGATTACCACCTTGAATTGGTCCCGGGTGGAAATAGACTCCGAATCAAAAGAAAAGATATGGGTCTGGTACTGGATTCTGGTACTGGATTCTCTAATGAAGTTAAAATCTGACCAGCATGACCACTGTGCTAACCTTATTGTGCTAACCTTATTGAATACACTGATGCACTGAAGGTATGTTGTACGAAGGAGGCAGAAATGGGTTGCCCTTTCACCTATAGGCACGTCTACGATTACCAAGTAGCTGCCAGAAAAAAGGTTGTTCGGAGGGCTAGGAGACGATTTAAAAGATCTAACTCGTCAGTTGACCTATTCTTGTAGAAAATCAGAAATAGCTACAGAAACTCAACACAAATACCTGCTAGCGCAACAAGACAGTGAGAAGATGTTACAATTAGTAACCAGTAAAAACATCTGTGGTATTTGGAAATTAAACAACAACATAAGTATGCCTGCCGATTCAAAAACTGTCAACCCAATATCAGCAAAGCCCTGGGAGGATCATTTCCAGAAACTCTATTCTATGGGGAAAATCTGTGACCCACAAAAACATCTATCCTCGGATGAACACTGGGACCTTAAATTTGAAAAAAAGGCGATTGTGGACCTTATTAACAGTTCAAATTCTTCAAGGTCCGCTGGGCCTGATGGCCTTATAAATGACATTCTTAAGAGTGATCTGGAGAAATGGGCACTATTCATGACAACCCTGTTTAATGATATATGATGATATAAAGAAACTCAAAAGGATACCTTATTCTTGGACCAGGTCAATAATCGTACCGATTTTCGAGAAGGGTAACAGGTCGGTTTCTGAGAACTACAGACCGATCGCCCTCTTGGACGTTGTGGGAAAAATATTTGCTGCAGTGGTCCTGAGACATCTGAATGATTGGAGTCGGCTGTAACACCATGAAGATCCCTGGCAGTCAGGTTTCCGCAAAGGTATTGGGACGTCCTTGAATGTTTCACTCATTAACATACCTAAATGTATGGTCAAGGAAGAAAAATACAAAACCATCTTCATTGCGTCCATAGACCTTGAACAGGCGTTCGACTCAGTCGATCGTAGCCTCTTGTGGACTAAATTGAGGAAATGGGGTTGCCCAAATAATCTGAGAGAACCCTTGGAGGCACTCCATAGTGAAACAACTCTCATAATTAGATTGGACAGAAAAGGAACCCTTTCAAACAATGTCGTCTCTAAGAATGGGTTGAAACAGGGGTGTTGTTTTGGCTCCTGCTGTGTTCTGCCTATATATTGCTGACATGCATGAAGCCTTCGGAGCAGTAAGAAGTATTCCACCGAAGATTGCTGGGACCTCTGTGGGTAGGTTGTTGTACACCGATGACCTTCTTTTATTAGATCAGACTGCAATAGGCTAGGTCTACAGCGACAGCTAAAAGCACTAGAACTGTACATTCAGGAAAATGGCCTCAGAATAAACCCAAAAAAATCAAAAATTCTGGCCCTGGGTACATCAAACAGAGTTAAGAACTTTAGGTGGTACTTAACGAGAGAGGTTGTCCCGGTGGTCTCATCAATGGTCTATCTGGGAATCATCTTAAATGACAGCATCCAAGATGGACGGGGCGTCGCTGGGTTGAGAAGTAAAGTTAAGAACCTGGCATCTCAAACGCTTCTAATCAAGCACCGCTACTGCTCTTTCTCACTCCGACCACTTATGGACTTCTACAAACTAAAAATATCACCCGTTTTGACCTATGCTGCTGAGGCCAACTTCTTTCTTGCCCCGGAGGTTTGGCGCTTGCTGGAAGGCCTATTTTGGAAAAGGGTTTTGAGATTACCATCATCTCTTCCCATCAAATGTGTGAGAAAAGAACTGAGGTTAACCTCACTTTATATTGCTATGGCTTGGAAATCATTAACCCTTTACAGCAAATGCCTGGATCCTCCGGAAAGAAGTGGATTTCTGGCCATAAATGAAGCCCTTTCTGGCAGACTGATTCCAGCGCTAAACACATGGCAGACAACTTGCAAAGACATTTTGGATACAATTGCTCAAAACGCAGATAGGTTGATGCATACTCCACTCAGGGTAAAGAAAAAACTCTTAGATTGTGACTGGATTGTCACTCTGGACAGGCTCAGTTCACTCCCGTCTATATCTCTGGGTAAGGAAGAACACTACACCCGAGGCACAGTGCTACCATGTCTGGTCAAATTCCCCTCATACTCAGGAAGGCAGCATTTTCTGAGATTCCGCCTAAACCTCCTGCCTACAAGGGAGGTATTAGGAAGAAGGATCAAAAAAAGGGAAGATCGGATTGTGTCATGTCGTTGCTGTGGACAGGAGGTAGAAACTTTACAGCACCTGGTGAGTTGTGATTCACTCTCAGTCTCCAGAGAAAAATGGTTGGGAAACATTTTGAGAATCTTAAACTCAAACTTCCTCACGAGAGGTGGTCCATTTTAAGATGGGGAGAAAAAGTATCTTTGACCTTGGCCCTGTTGAACTTCGTGAGAGAGATTTTTTCAATGTTGGACACGTAGTCTCTTTTGGTCTTCTTTTCCTCCCTATATAGTTGTTGCATCTTCTTTTTATTTTCGTTTTTTTAAGTTTTTGTTTTGTGCATTTAAAGTTTTTTTGGAAACTGATTGATGCAATAAAATAAAAAAAAGTTTAAAAAAAGATTTTGCTCAATGTTAGCATGGAGATCACGGATTTTGAAGCTCATCAGCCGTCAGTGAATCAGCTAGAAGGGTCTAAAAGCTCGGAGAGATGCCACAGGTACAATTGGTCATCTTTCACAGTAGGTTTCTGCACATCTCGCATTTTGTTTTGGAAATCCCTCATATCCTCTTAACTCATCTGATTCTCCCCAAGGTACAGATGATGAGAGGCTAGAAAACCAAGTTAATGTCTTAGAGAGCTGATGCTCACAATAATGTGAACAGTGATTGACTTGCTACAAGCTGCCCTTGACAAAGATAATTATAAAGTCACAACTCTGCATTGTAACCTCGACGTTAGTTACTACTAAATGCATGGAGTTGGAAGGGACATTTGAGCCTAAGCAAGCTGATTCAGAGGAGTATTTTAAGGGTGTATCAGCAGGGGTTCTGGCTGTTTAAAAATCTACTAGTATTCTCAGACAGGATGCCTCCCAACACAATTTATTTGACCCCAAAGATTTGATCCAATTATATCTTCCACTTCAAGCAACACAGCAAGTGGTTGTAATTCCTAAAGTCTCTGTGTGAGAAATGACCTGGTTGAAACAATATTTCCCCTTATATATATGACTATAGACTATAGACTATATAGGTTGCTAATGCTTTATCCGGTGCAGCGTGGGAGTGAGGGTGGCATATCCTTATGTCCAGAAGAACATGCCACATTGCCCATGGATCCAAATGTTGGCTGGGCAATTGTGTGGTAACTGCTGATCCTCTTTCGTAGGAGAGGAACACGTACAATCTTTAAATATCAAAATGGCCCCTGTTCAAGAAGTTTTGTCACAATGAAGTTGAGACCATTTTATCTTCAACTGGTCCACACACCCTAGGTATATTTGAAAGCTTGACAACATGTTTAGTCTAATTTGTTGCATATGACAAACCTCTCATCTTCTTGATTTGATACAAAAGGGCATCTTTGAAGGCGTTGAAAAAAGGGGACAAAATAGAGGTGTAACAGTTTAAAGAGACAATGTTATGAAAGGGCTATCAGCAGAGACATTTCTGGGAGAGGTGAGGGGGCTATAGCCCCAGGCCTTTTGGTTGCAGCCACGGATAGAAGCTCAGGGGCTACAACCAAAAGGCTAGCTAGCCCCAATTTCCGACAGTCTTGACATTAACGTAGCCACAAATCTTTTCCAGACCTAGCAACACCCCTGGGTATCAGCCAGGGTATGAAGAAAAGGAAATAGTAATTTTAGGAGGAATTAAATCAAATTATGAACTATGGGGATAACACAGGATTTAGGGATAGGGGATCTGATTCTTCAAGAAACCCTGCTTTAAAAGGGGTGTTCATGGGAACTCAACTTGCTATCATCCTAATTCTTCACTAGATGCAGTGTCTAAACGTTTTCGGCAAATTATTTTAGAATGGTAAAAAGGATGCTTCCTACTTTTTGACATAGAGTATGGACCCAGGTAAGGGGTTTGCACTACTGAGCAAGCCCTGTATTTATTTTAGCAAGCAGCGTCTGTATGGGCCATCAGATGCTGATATATTTGACATTCATGGACCTATCGCATGCTTTTGACTGTGTGGGACAGAATTTGTTATAAGGGTTATCACTGAAGAAACACATTCCTATCCCAATATTAAACAGCAGAAGGGCAACCAATGTGGATCTGAGCATTAGCGTAATATATGGTCCGCCTGGGGATTGCTTTCCCATCAAAGAAATGTGTTTCGGCAGGGCTGTGTGCAGGGGTATGTGCTTGCACCTCTTCTTTTAGTGTTTACATAAATGAATGAATGAATGAACGAATGAATGAATCAATGAATTCTTGTTAGAGCTGAATCACACCCTGGATGTCCCACTAGCAGGCTGCTCCACTCTCTCCTATTGATTTAAACAGGCAGTGCTTTTAGCCCACAATATATATAAGCCAGAAGTGATGGCTAGGGCACAACTACCCACCTCCAGGGTTAATTCATCTTTCTTTCTTGGCATTACATTTTCAAGGACATTGTCTTAGGTTACTGATATCACCAAAATATCTAGTTAAATTAAGCAACTAAAAGTTGCCCTTTTTCGTTCACAACCAGTAGTGGTATTTTCCATGTAAAAGCTATGCTAATGGCGTATCGAGAAAAACCAGTGGAGCCAGCAGCCTACGGAGGAATCATGTGGGGCAATGACAATGTCACATTTTGGAGGATAATATTTTTTAAGGAGACTCTGCAAAGCAATCTGTGCATGCAAAATGAGAATTGGGACATTGGTATTGTGGATTTCAGTCTGGACAAATCCTTTCATTGTCTGACACAATGTTTGATGTGCAAACTGGTCAAGAGTGACATAGCACATTAAATCGAGTTGTTAAGGTATAGAAAAACTCAACTTGCAATGCTGTGGTTGAAATCATGGTGTCTAAACCCTGGTAAAGTGGAGTCAAGGCAAACAAAATAGACCACAAATGTGCTACTTTAATCACCATAAACCTGGGAGAGAACACCAGTTCCTAAATCCTATGGTACTACAAACTTACTTGCTTAAAATGACTTCACGGTTGGAAGTATATTTAAATTGGGTAGCAAGAATGTACTTTCATTACTTCTTAATTAAACTCAGGTTGAATCAGCTGCCCATGAGCAGTGTAATTCGTGTGTGGAATATTGTTGAAATTTATACAGCTGACTGCAAATATGATCCTAGGACTCCAGAAGATGTATTGCACTTTGTGTACTCTTGCCTAATGTATAATACTTTGCATCACACAACTATTATTCCTCTCCTTCGGAAGATGTATTCCACACAACATCGACCCACCTCACTATTTTAATTATCTGCAATCAAACTTTTCTGTCTTATGCATTATACATCTTTTTACCAATGCATTTATGATTAGAGCCATGGATGGTTTATAACATTATTTGTACATTTATCTTGGTTGGGATGATGAATTATATATTTTCTTCTAGTTGGTAATGTGCTTTATATAAGATTTTATGAGGTTATGTGAGTCTTTGCTCTATGGAGAAATTCCGTTTTCTGAAATCGCGCATGATTTGCTTTTGATCTACTTGAGCTTGATCACTTTGTGCAGAGACTTGTAGTCCAAGCACTGAAGAAGATCATATATCAGCGAGGAAATAGAGTTCACCTATTTCATTTCGTTAAGCCGTTCTATGACAACTCTGATTGAATTTAAACCACTATGGAGCAATCGATTTTAAAGTGGGCCAGACATAATGGAAGATAGACACCGGAAGATGAAAAGGGACTCTGGGCAGGGCATGCATAGTCTTCAACAGTAATGTGTTTCCTTAGAAATTAAAACAGCATTTTGATGAATAATGTATCTAAATGTGTAGAAAAAGAACATAACATTGTTCCTGAATCGAAATAAAGTTTTACCAGCATGCACTTTAAATCTCAAGGTTACTCCCTGTGACATTCATTAAAATGACAAGAAGAAGCTTGGCCAAGATATCAGTAATACATTCCTTGCATCTTGGGGTCTTTTTTCCTGTGGTATTGAAATACACAATTGTAGACCCATCTGAATCTGGCACACTACCCTCCTTGATCTAATTTGTACTTCTTAAGCAATTCCATGGTAGGGAAGGTCACATGCCAAGTCCAAAACGTCCTAATATCCTCAATGGCAATGAATCTGGGTTCAGACCTCAAAGAGGGAGAAAGCCAACCAAAATCACTCATCTGAAAATTCACGGTCAGCATTATGGCTCCCATTCACTCAAACAATACCTTCCTCTGTGACTTTAATGTCCCTGGCAATCCGGCAGCCAAACCAATTAAATGCAATCTACACTGCCTTCTCAACACTCTGAAACCCACACAGCACATGAAAGACTTGTTCCTCCACACTGCTTGCTTCTTCAAGGGTTTGTATGAAGAATTTGTCCTTGTGTTGCTAGTGCTGTCCTGTGAGAACAGACTTTTTAATATGCCAATTTAAAGCCTGATGTACTTTCTTTTCATGTGTGTCTTTACAAATAGTTAATTTCAATTATGTATTCCACTGTTATGAGACTGTATTTCAGTATGCGTCTGTGAGAGTCTGCGGTTTAGTTACTGCATGGCTATGGAGTTCTCAGCCATGACACATGTTTAGTGCATTTGACACTGAAATTGAATTATAGAATGAAATTTAACGTATTGGACTCAGATTCAGTTAAATGTGGACCCATAAGTGTATAAATAATTGTCTAATTTTTAAAGTAAATGTATAACATTGTGATTGTCATTCAACAGTATTGGTAAACAAATGTTTTGAGGCAATGCACATTATCATGACATTTCATAAATGAAAACAAGAAGAGACTAGGTGAAAATCCTGCAATGTGTCCAAACGTGCCCTTCTCAAGGAACTCTATGCTACTGTTAAGTGACCTCAATTCAGCACTCCAACTAAGTCAATGCCGAGTCTGGGATGCCCAAGTGAAGCCCTTAATTATATATTTTTATGACAAGTTCATAGATTTGGATGATAAACCCTTGTATAACGCCGCTCTCTTGGAATCCCCCTGACCTCACTGAGCCAAGAAGTAGGTTTGTTTTGCAAATTAAAAGATGTATTTTAAAAATTAAACACTATATATCACACTTTTATAAATAAATTAATATTTGATAGCCCACTTATGAATATGACAGTGATCAACAATGGATAATATTACACTGGCACACTTTTTTTTAATTACTTGGGAGTTGGTATGGAGAGGATAAAGTAGCTGAGAATGCTTTTATGGGTTCAAGGAAATGCAATGATGGAAAAGAATGCAGCACAGAAGTAAACTGATATGGTTTCAACAAGAGATAATATGATCACTTTCTGCCTTGTGGCAATTCACCCCCACCCCCTATGCAATATGAAGAGATGGAAGAAGAGCACACAGTTTTCAGGAAGACAATCACAATACAATACAAATTCTAGTTCCCCCTAGCAAGCTTAGAGCAACCGGTATGCTTTTAAAACATGCAGAAATACTTTTAATATGATTTGCAATGAAGTGAAAATGCTAAAAATGATTTTCATTCCCTCTAGGAGATTCAGGGTAGGTGATAGCTACTTAACATTGGTTCATGTCAACATTGTCAATGATTCATGAGGGATTATCAGGTTGAAAACAGATTTCAGCTGTTGCCAGCAAAAGACAGCGATTTTGACAGGTGAAGAAGTTTGATTCAAATTGCAATTCGCAGCACTTTTTCCGAGTGCGTAAAGCGCGATTACGGAAAAACTATAAGGAGTAGGTTTAGGGCTTGTTGGAAAGCTGAGGATCTTAGCTTCAAAATGAAAGTTATATCTCGTTCCTAACAGACGCGGTTCATACGGACGATTTTGTGGAGGTAGATTTTCAGAAATAAAGTAAGATTCAAATGGCAAATTACACTTTCACAGGTTTGAAGTCACAGAATGGACACACAATTTCTATGCAGTTCTAAATAGGTGGAAAGGGTTTGAATTAGATTATTTTAAACTAAGAGATTGGTTCAGCACAGTTCTGGCTGGATATTCACACTATAAATTTGAACTAGGCCATCAAGATCTGGTCAGGTTTGGACTGGACTTCCGGCAGGTGGTTCTGAAGTCACAGCTATCTGGGTCAGCTCTGCTCTCTGGGTCTGGTTCTCTAGTTCTGGCAAAAGTTCTTGCCACTGCACAGCGGTCTGGTCTTCTATCGGCACTGCACAGCAGACTGGTCTGGGTCTGGTCTTCTATCGGCACTGCACGGCGGTCTGGATACAGCTCTGCTTTCTGGGTTCTGGCACAGGGTTCTAGGCCAGAATCAAACAGCTTGCCCGGCTGTTGAATAGTTTGGTTAGGTTGCTGGATTCTGAGGCCTCTGAAGGATTCAGCTTGTGGACTAGGCCTCTCTGCTACAAGTTCTGAAGTCTGGATTCTAAGTTCTGGTTCTGGAGTCTTCTGGATTTGAAGTCTGTATTCTAAATTCTGGTTCTGGAGTCTTCTGGCAAAGCACTTCGCAGGAAATCAGTTTGAAGAGGTAAGTGAGTGTGTGTACCTTGGTTTCAGTGGTTCTTTTTTATGTCTTTTGAAAGTGGGTGGGAAGGCTGACTTTCTATGCTGAACCCTCTAAAGATCCTGATAGGTTAGCAGATTTTCTGTGCTCTCACTGGAGAACAGAGTTGTGAGTCATCCGGTGTCATTTTTATGGCATACAGAAAGAACACTCCCCTTGTCACTTTGCACACAAATCTATTTTTGATCCAAATGTGTATTTATCTATGTACAATTTTTCTAATATTATATGTCCAGTAAACATATTTTTTGTACCACCAAACGATCCGATCCCTGTCTTTGTAAGATGTTGTGTTCACTTCTGACAGAATTCTGCCCTTTTCATCCAGAACACAACCTCTAAACTTTTCCAGAATTTACACAAATGTGCGCAAGGAATATGGGTATCAGATGATGAAGTGTCATATTTTTAACATACATACATTTGGAGTAATACCCTATTTTCCGCTACTACCCCCCAGAACATACCACAGAGTCCTAACACCTCTTAAAATGTGCACAGAAAAATCACAGGAATCATGAGATTAGTGATATAATTTTGACAATTATGTACTATGAATTATCCATCTTTCTAAAATTATGCTCTGGCCCAGAGGGTTGTTGTTTCCCAAAGCACGTGGGGGATTTCTGCTTTGTCCACTTCCTCCAAGCTCAGCTGGCTCACAGAGGCAGCGCCCCTCCCATTTCCTTCCAAGACAAAGCCATTTACGACCCCCTGATTTAGCATTTGCCTGAGCCATGGAAAGTTCATGGTTCTGTTTCCTGCAGTCCCAGGTATTCCTCCCCTAGTTCAATCAAAGAGGTGTGATCTCCTTTTGGTGGGAACAGCAGAAGGCATCCAGGCCTGTGAATGCAGTTGCTGGGCAAGTTTCAACTCCTGTCGGGGGTAGTTGCCGGGCAGAATTCAATCTCTTTAAGCCAGGCTTCAGCCAAATATCACTTTTGTTCCAGTGTTTCTTCATTCAAATCAAACTTACAATTTTGACACATGCAGCTAGAACGCTGATTCTAAGTTCAAAACTATGACATTTAAACAGTTGCAACCTATGTGTCCCTCCAAAGTAAATCAATCATTTATTTTAAACATTTCGATTTTAGTGGCTTTAAGTCCAATTTCACTTAAGATGCTGACATCCACAGCACAGCCAGTTTTGTTATGAACATTATTTTAGGCTCTTCATCTTTCCAGATTTGGTATGCACACAAGACTTCATTCTACCAGACTTTTGAATATCTTGCAATGTTTGAAATAGGCATTTTTAGCTTGCATTTCAGAGAAACAAATGTGATTTCAAAGCGCTTTTTTGAGCTAACAGGCACTGCTGTTTTTCCTTTGGCACCACGTTTCACTCATGGCGCTTCTGGCCCATCCCGCTCTGGTGGGTAGCAGGTCAGGCGACCATTTTGGTGTGCACAAAACCGCGTGGTTTTCCTGGATTCTGGCGCAAATGTGGGCTTTTCGGCCATCTTGGATTTTATAAGCCCACAGCACCAAATGTGCTGGTAGTGGGCTGTAGGGATACAGAAATCGTCCCCAAGTGCAAAGGTTGCCAGGGGGCAGTGCAGGTGTGCAATTGTCGGGGAGGGGACCTGGGCCCGAGATCACAAAGTGGTCAGGTAACGAGGGCAGTTTCAGCTAGGAGATCAGCAGGGGAGAGGAGGAGAGACAGCAGAAGCAAAGAGGAAGGTCTTGAGGTGCTTCCTGAACAGGAGATGGTTCTCCTCAAGTTTCAGAGAGGCAAGGAGACTGTTCCAGTGGGAGGCCTCAGCAGATGAAAGAGATCTACCACCAACTTGTTGCTTGGAGTCAACGCCTAGCGTGTAATGCACAACTGAAATCCTTATTTATTTGTGTCTAAAAGTTCTTTTATTCTGAATGATGTACCACTCATATCACGCCCCTCTCTTGGAACCCCTCCTGCCCCCCGGTCACACTGAACTAGGAATAAGGCTGGTTTGCAAAGTTAAAATATCTATTTATGTAGTTACAAATTAATCACACTGTTTAATGGGTATACAATAATCACCAATGGGGTGTTGTAACACTTTGCAATCTCTTTAATGCACAAGGAGCAATAGTGAGCAAAACAATTCAGCACAGAAATAATACTTTTGTGTGTATGTCCAGAACAGATATCAGTGTGGTTACTATTTCCCCCTGCAGACCCCTCAACCCCCCAATAAGCAATGTAAAGAGATAAGAGGAGAGAAGGCAGGTATTCAGGAATGTCAGAATTCAAACAAAATATCAATCCCCATTTCCGCCCAGCAACACAAGAGAAAACAGAATTGATTGGCAAGTTGTCAAAAATTGTTTTTAAAGTTATCTTGGGAATGGATTGGGTAAAACACTAAATATGGTTTAAATTGCTGAAATTGTTTAAATTCTTATGGGAGCCGCTTTAGATAGTTACACATCAACACTAGCAATGATTTAAGAGTAAGAAGCAATGCAAAATCTCAAACCTGAGGTCAGAAGCAATCAAAAGCTGTTTTACACGTGTCAAAAACTCCTTAAACGAAAATTTGAGGCAAACTTTTCGGTGTGCGATAATCACGATTACGGGAGAACTAAATGTATTTGGAATGTGATTTTGGATGCAAATTAAAGCTGTGGATGTTAGCTACAAGCAGAAGTTGAAATTGTTTCTAGCATAAAAACTGAAGAAGCCATGAACGTTTTAGTGGAGGTCGTTTTTCTGAGACAGTAGCAAGAATGGGAAACAGGAATGCAGTTTTAAAATGACAAAAATGATTTCTTACACTATGTTAAAGACTACCAAAAAGTATAATGCCACACAGGAAGGTCATTCACGGGTGCTCATAACAGTTCAGGTGTGATACTCTACTTTGTGTTTGGGTTGGGAATTATTTTCTTAATCGATCAATAGGAAGTTAGGATTTTAGGAATACATATGAGAGAAAAGTACATGCAACGATAGTTCTAACAATACTGGCTTGAAAAGAAAGAGAGGATGGTTTTAAGATAGGGATTGACTAAGCAAGGTACATAGGCTGGTGACACAGTTCTATCTATAGATACTCACTATATGTGTTTCAAATGGACCCATTTGTATTCTGATTAGGGATTCTGGTCAGGGATTCTGGTCAGGACAGACTGGCAGCGTCAAGGCGATATGGACATCGCACGGCACAACTGGACTGAATCTGATCTGCAATGCCTCTGGTCACAGCATGGCACAACTGGATTGGATATTTTGGTTCTGATGATAATTATTTTAGCAGGCAAGCAGTACAGCACAACCCGATTGTTTCTTTTGTTCCCCTTAGAGTTCTGGGGTTGGTTCTGGTTCTGGACATTTAAGGCCTAGCTGACAATGGTTGAGCTAATGGAATGGACCTTTCTGCTTTGCCAAGTTTCTGGAGTCTGAGGCAAGGAAGATGGATGGTTCTGTAACAGGGTGCTCCACCAGCAATCGGTTAGTGGGTGAATCTGTCTGTCTTTTTTGAGTGCTCAGCTGTCTATATTTATGCTTATGATAAAGGGGTGTGTTTGCTGTTTCATCCTAAGCGTGCCCCCTTTCCAGGGATTGGTCTGGGTCTTCTCTCTTCCTTGATAGGAGGAGAAAAACAGTGTGTCATCTTTATGATGTGAGTTTACGAGGCCTAGAGTCCACCCCTAGCCTTTTGAACACAAAATCTACTTTTAGTACAATACATATTTCCATGTGAGCAACCTCTATTACATAATATATATAAATTACATATTTTGTATAGCAAATACCCCATCGCTGTAGGATCTTGTGTCTGTTTTTTACAGAATTTTGCTCTTTTTGTCCGGAACACAATGTCCAATTTCAGAGTACATTTCTACAAATGTGCGCTATGAAAATGGGCATAAATGTATGAAGTTTCATGCTTCTATCAAAAATACATTTTTTGTAATATCACATTTTCCGCCGTTGATTCCTCGAACATGTCACAGAGTTCTGGTGCCCTTTAAAATGTGCAGCCAATATTTACATTAATAATGCTGTTATTTTTGTTTTTTTACCAATTTTATTTTATTTATTTTAAGTTATCAGTCTTTCTATAATGTGTCTTTGGTCCTTGTTAAGCAACAAATGATTGTTTGTCTCAGCCCCCTCCTGTCTCTCTGCAGTTCAGAAGCAGTCTACTCCCAGTTCCTCCTTGGCCCAGGCCATTTATCACTCTTCACACTTCACATTTCCTTTTAGCTGGAGGATGTTCATTGTCTCCTTCGCCCTGCAGCCCAAACTCTCCTCCTTATAATCATCACTTAGGTGTGATTTCCTGGTGCAGGGAAGCTGAAAGGGAGGTATTGAAGCTGGAAGGGTTTGTTTGCTTTTAGTCAGGCTTAAATTCAATGTCATTCTGTTGCATTTTTTCTTTGCTTACAACAAACTTGTAATTTCAAAACTTGCAGCTAGAACACTTATTCCAGACTCTAAACCATGGGAGTTGAACAATTACAACATAGGTTACTCTCAATAACAGGCCACTTAGATTTCAGACATTAGATTTCAGTTGAACAAGTTTACAGTTTTAATGCAGGCTTCAGACAGCTGTCATTCAGGCGGCCGGGGGTACTGCGCCCAGATTTTGACAGATTCCACAGGCAGGCAACTTTTGTTGTGGATGTTTTTATGACAAATTCAGCTTTCCAGGACATTGTAAATTCACAATGATTTCTTGAACTAAGTGAATTGTAGCACCCAGCAAGAATATTTGATGTTTGAGGGTGTTTTGTACCGGCATTCTGCAGTTTCAGCAACCAAGAAAAAGGATTTAAAGCAAGATTTTAGATTTCTTTCAGCAAAACACTGCTTTTCCCTCTGTGCCCCATTTTCCCTTGTTGGGCAGCCCAGTGACATGTTTCAGGAGTGAGATCTCTGTTCCACCACTGACAACATGCATGGTAGATTTGGCAGCCATATTTTTGTGTTGCAAAGCACGATTTCCATAGGTTTTGGTGCGCACGAGGGTTTTGCGGCCATTTTGATGTTTCTGGCACCATCAGAACACAGGAATCCACATGGCAGAGCAAAAGTGGGGCAGGACATCCCACAGAGCGCCCCCTGCTGACTTAAGTTTGACCGCCCGTCAAGGGGAAGTCGGGAGATTGGGATGTTCTTTCTTTCTTTTTGGTCCAGATGGAGAAAGTCGTCTGCTTCTCCCATCAGTGCTGGATCGACAGGTTCTCCTCGCCGGTTCCGGATCGGAGTATGTAGCGATACTCCGGGGCCCTTTTGGTCTTTCCTTCCGGTCCCCGAGTGGTCCTCCTTGGTGCTTAGAATCCATGGTTTCAGTACTATAAGACAGAACAGAGCATGGTTATGAACCTTTCCCCACCACTATTCATGTGCATACATTTGCCATACAATTAACGATATCCCCCGCCCGTAATTCCTACTGATTTTAACAGGTGGAAAGGTTTTAACAATTGGAATTTTTTAGTGATCCAGAATGTCCCCCTCTGGGTTTGCGGATGGCTCCTCTATTTGCCGCACAGTATGCCTAGGATGGCAATACTTCAGTTGGTTGATGTGGACCCACTTGTCTTCCCCTTCTACCAAACTGCCAAACTGCCTTTGGGGATGCAGATTTTGTAGGCGTCTGGTGAAATTATATCTACAATTTTAAAAGAACCCACTGTTGGCTTGGTTCCTTTGGAAATTGTACAAGTAGACCCTGTCTCCTACTTGGTATTCTTTTTTAGTTGTCTTAAGATCATAGTGGGTCTTCATACTGTCTGCAGATCTTTCTAGATTCCACTGAGCATTGGCAAAAGCCTGTTGAAGGTGTTTTCTCAGATTCTCAACATACTCATGAGTTGTGAGTTGTGGAGGCATTCATCAAAGTCTGCTCTTGGGTTCTGTAGAGCAGATGCTGGGGAAGCACCATCCTTCGTCGAGTCATCAGTTCAGAGACATTTTTGATGCAGAAGAGGGGGTAGATCATATGGCCATCAGGACAAGGGGTAATCCAAATGTCCCAACTTGGCCCAGAATCTGCCACAAACTTTTTTAATATGCTCACAATTGTCTTGTTGTATCTCTAAACTCCACCACTAGAGGCTTGCCGGTAGGCAATGTGTAGTTTACTTTTGACCCCAAGTATCTCCCACATCTTTGTCATCACTTTGCTAGTAAAATGGCTACCCCCCTCTGACTCAATCCTTTGGGGGTAGTCCAAAACGTGAGAAGATGTGATTGATCATCAGGGCAGCTGCTGTTATTGCCTTGCAATTTGGGGCCGGGAGACTTTCCACCCATTTAGTAAACAAGCATGTTACAGTCAACATGTACTTGTTTCCCCTAGAGGAGCGAATCACGGGCCCGATGAAATTGACTTGTAAATCTGACCAAGGCAGTGTCATCCACCTCTTCTGGAAGGGAGCACGGTGTGTGAGTCATGTTGGCTGAAATTGTGCACACACAAGACAGCCCTTCAAATATTGGTCGAGGTCCTGCCCCATGTGTTGCCAGCATGCAACCCCTCACAAGATTTCTAGTGTCGTATGAAACCCCCGATGAATGGCTGTGGCCGCATCATGGCTGTGACTTAGCATCAGGCTTCGGAATGAGGTGGGGACCACCCACTGGTCATGGCCAGCTATGGATCTCCTCATCAACAAACCGTCTTGGATTCGGAACATTTGTGGACATTTCATCAACACTCTGAGGTCCTCTTTCCCTATGTAATCGGTATCCATCAGGGGAAAGTTCTCAGGGTCCTCAATCTGTTGATAAAACTTACCAATTATTGGATCCCATTTTTGAGCCATAACCAAATCAGCATCTGGGATCTCCTTACTCCATTGTGCAGTTGAGAGTTCATTGTGAGCATTTGTCTGGGACGTATTGATAGCAGTGACCTGGATTTCCCCCAACAGGGACTCAATCTCAAGTAGATCCCCTTGGATGGCTCCGGTTTTGGCCAGCTGATCTGCTAGTTCATTTCCAGTTTTGTCTGGTCCCTCTACTTCAGAATGACCCTTGATCTTTTTCCAGTAGATGGTCATCCCATTCGAGGTGACCAGATCATCAATATTTTATATTAATTTTCCATGTTTCAATGGTTTATTATTAGCAAATAGCATGCCCCTGGTTTTCCAGTTAACCAGGTGCTCCACGAACCTGTTACGTACATAATCCGAATCTGTGATTATGACCAGCTCGTGGAGTTGGTGTTGGACAGCAGTGAGGATGGCTTGATGCACAGGCATCAATTCTGCCACTTGACTACTTTGGAGACCGATTTTGTACCCAGCGGAGGGTTCTGGGGCATCATTCACACATGCATTCCCTACGCCGGCCACAAATTCCTTCTCCCTGTTGTTGTCAACATGGTAGGAGCACCCATCCACATAGACAGTGTGCATTCCCTCACACTGGTCTTCTTCATTAACTTTCTGCTGTAATTAGTTAGTCCAAGGAGGCTCCTTAGTTCCCGCAGAGTTGTGGGGTCTTTTAATTCCTGAAGTGCTTCCACTTTCTTTTCCTGGGGACAGAGACCCTGAGGAGTTATCTCATGCCCCAAGAAATTGACACGGGTTCTGCACCACCGTGCCTTTTGAAAGGAGAGTTTTGCTTTGGCAGCCCTCAACTGTGTCAGAACATAACAGATCTCAGATATGTGATCCTCCACAGTTGAGCTTTTGACTAGAACATCATCTACATAGGCCAGGTTACCCCTTTCACCATGGTCGGGCATGGCCTTGTGTAGAAAAATTTTAAATTTATTGCCGGAGTTGAAGTATCTGATGGGAGTCCGGGTCCAAGTGTATTGCTGCCCCCCTAAGGTAAAGGCCTGCTTGTATTGGTCCTCCCTACTGACAGGTACAGTCAAGTACCCATTGGTCAGGTCAATGGCAGTGAATACCTTTGACCCCTGGATTTGGGCCAGACCTTGGTCAATGTAGGGAAGAGGCCATCAAGAAGTATGGACTCGTTTGTTGAGCTCCCTTAGGTCAGCACCGAGTCTCCACTGGCCGTTTGGTTTCAAAATCCCCAGCACCGGATTATTGAAGGTGCTGTGGACTGGACGAATTATCCCACGGGACTCAAGGTTCTTAATTATTTCAGTAAGGGACTCCATTGATGCGAGAGGCAAGTGATATTGCTTCACAAACACTGGAGTCCTGCCAGGGTCCGTGTGAATTGCTGTAGTATGGATGTCGATACAACCACAGTCATATGAGTGCACCACAAAGAGATCTTGAAAATCTAAGAAAACTTGTTTCAATTTTTGCTTTTGCTCCAGAGTCTCACAGGCATCAGCTAGGTTGACTCTCTCTTCAACCATCTGCCTGAAACCTGGAAAGACTTCTGGTTTGGCTATCTCATCGGCCTCCTCCTGAAGTCACAGGTCACATCTTCCTTACCATAAGGGCAGGAAGAATAGACCAGGAAATTCCCCCCATGCCGGGTGAAGATCCTGTCTGGTGTTTTGTCATTGTCACTATCACTGTCAAAACCGTCCTTGGGGATTGGTCCTAACAGTTCATTACCTAAATCTATGGACAAATGTCATTCATCAACCGCCATTCCAATAATGGTGCCTGCGGCCAGAGTGATACTCGTTAGGTCGCTGTTATCCACTTCTATTGGAATGGTGTTGTGTTCTGTGTTAACTAGTGTTGTTGGGTTTACCCCCAACCCTTGATGTTGGAAATGAGCATTAAGATGGACATAGGCGTCAGGGTTTTTCAGTTTCTGTCTTCTTTTAATTTATACTTCCAGTGAGAATTGTCGGGTCTGTTCTGGGATGGTGACTTCCTCTCCAAACAGAATTTCAACTGCATATGGCAGCAGTTGAGCTGACCAAAATACTTTCTCTGGGTCATCAAAGTCCATGGTATCACCCGCTAATCGGGACCAAGCTTTGAAGTTTATTAGGTCCAAACTAATGACCTAGCAATTGAGAATGTCAATGCCTAAATAAAATGCAGCAGGGACATCTTGCACGACCCAACAATTATGGACTATGCTCTTGTTGCCTATGGAAATTTTGAGCATACACCTGCTAGGCAGGAGATGTTTGGAATTGGGTGTTTCCAGGTCCATTTCCCATTTGTCTAACAGTTTAAATGTGGGAATGGCTGGATCTTTTGGGAGTTTGCGGAACATGGCCTCGCTGATGAAGCTCTAACCGTTGCTCACACATACTCGGGCGAGAACAGAGTCCTTCCCTTCATTTAACTGAATAGGAATGAACAACTACTCTCTAATTTTCTGAATATCAGCCAAGCTTTGAGCTGATTTCTCATCTTTCTGGACTATAGGAATGGGATTTTTTGATTGTTAATTTGTATAGAATTTCGGAATGTTTCTTTCCAGTGTGGAATGCCACCTTAGGCTGGAAGGTAAGTTGATTTTCAGAAATAGAGAGGACTCCCCATCACCAGTTTTTGTCCTACTGCAATTACTGTCATGTCTGGGATTTGATTATTCTGGACGTGAAATTCTATTTGGTCAGGTTTTTGTTCAACCATGTGGCATGTGCCATTTAAACTAACATGGTTGACACTCTGTTTCAGTTTTATTGGTCAGCTAGTCTGGGTCCAGAGGACCTTGTTTACACAATCTATGAGGGGAGACAACCTACGCAGGATGTCATTCCCTAGTCAACAAGGTGTGCCCTATTGAGTCACAACTATGACTAGGTGCATCAACTTGTGTCACCCATTTTTAATGTCCAAATCCGCAGGCCCCTCGGCAGGAATTTCATTCCCGTCGAAGTTCTGAAGTTGTCCAGGAAGAGGGGTGACAGGAATTTGGTATTTCTCCCCCCTTCCCGAATTCAGTTAATCAAAGGCCCTTTTTGACAGAAGGGTGGCTTGGGATCCAGTGTCCACCAGTGCCAAAAATGTAGATTGCCCCTGTATTTGGACAGGGGCATGAAATCATCCCTCCTTTTCTTCAAGGAGGCAAAGAATGCACATTTTTGGCCAACTTGTGGGTTAGTTTCTTTGCTTTGGATACTGACAGAAAGGTGATTTGGTAGGGTTTTGTTTGGTATCTTGGGAAACTGTAGGCAAAAGGTGACAGCTAGATATGGGGGAAGTTTTGGGCTCCCCTGGTTCGGATTCTGGGTTGCCCGCCCCTCCCCACTTTTTGGAGGCAGTCCCCAGGATGCGTTAGAACCTGGGGATTTTCGTGCTGGTCATTCTGGGTACTGATGATGGGCTGTTCTAACTCATTCCCCACATCTACCCAGTCTGGATTTGGATCTTTTGGGACCCATTTTTCTTTGGGGGGAGTTGCCCCATCCCTGAAGGAGAAGATCATTTAGATTTTCACCTCCTCCACAAAATGGACCTTTTTGGGCTCTTTATTTCTCCTACCCACCCTCTGCTCCTTGGGTTGCAGACTTTCAGGGGCAGGAGATTTTGGTTCTGTTTCCTGGGTTTCCAGGGGCTTTCCACAAGTGGGGAAGAAAGCTTCCTCTAAGGCTTTACACCCCCCTTCCCCTTGTGCCTTCTCCCTGGGAACCGGTGGGTTGTCAGGGTTCTTCCCCCATCGTTGTTCTAGAGCACCAGACCCTGGATTCAAGGAGGTTGGAGCCGCTATGCTCATCTGAGGGTTCTGTTGAGCCCTCAGCATGCAACCCAGATCCTGTGCCATGTTCTGCTCTAGTTGGGACACCCGCTCTGGCTGGTACAGGGTCCTCACATCTCCCCTGGGTTGATCCCGGGAAGAGTAACTGTCCCTTCTCGCAAAATACCCCTGGTTAGGGATGTTTGGGTACCCCTCCATCCTTGGCCGCCTCTCTCCTGGATTGGGCTGTCTGGGCTCAAGAAAGTGGGGAAAGAAGGATGGGTTGTTTTCGGGGTTGAAATATGGTGGGTACCTAGGAGAACAATGTGGTCCAGCATTTGGGGGATTAATGCCCTCCTGGGGGAAGTAAGGAGGGAAGCTCCCTGGGTTTCCTGCTGTCTGGTTGGACCCCCCCCCCCCTTGGGCTGGAGGAGTCCACACATAATCCAGGATGGGTCTATTTCCCTTGTAACGTGGGCTGATGTAGTCACGTGAATTAGGGGTCCCATTTGTAGGGCTGCCCCCCTGGCTCCCTGTTTGCTGGTTGGGATTGGCCCAATGGCCTTCTGGGTTTGGGGTTGTTTGGATTCTGTGCGGGAAGGTTTTTAGGCCCCCCCCATCTCCAGATCTAAAATGGGGGCAACCTTCACCTCTGCCACCTTAGCAGCAGCAGGGGTGTTGGTTGTTTCGGGGCTTTTGCTACTATTTTTATTTTCCAACGGCTTCTGCACCTCATAGATGCACGTTGCTTGTTCAATGACCCAGTCTAGTGATCTTTTCTTGTGAAAGTCCCTCACTAGCTGAGTCATAATATACATAGGGAGAGCATGAAAGAAGGTGTTCACAAATTCTTTACTGTCAGTGCGCTCTCTTCTAGTGGTCTGTGCAAAGGCGCGTATCAACTCCTAAACAAATTGTTGTGGGGCCTGGTCTTCCCCACATTGTAAGTTATAGGCTGCCTTGCAAGCCTCTTGAGGGTTCCTATGAATGGAAAAATGTTTCCGGATGGCCGCCCTATAGTTGGAGCATTAAGAATGGTGCTGATCCTCCAGCCCCGCAAAGAAGCTGGAGTGCACTGGAGAAAATGTCCACTTTACATACTGTATACAGCTTTGGATGTCCTTCAGATGGAAAGTTTCCATCATCTGTTCAAATAGTTCAGGTGCTCCCAAATCGAATATTTTGCATTCTTGTGGTAGGGTGTAATGACGCTCCTAATAGCTTTTATTTGTTTCAGGGGATCCTTGAGCAAGGCCCTCTTAAATTTGTTGGCTTTTTTAGTTCGGGTCACCCTGGTCCACTCATCCTCTGACTCAGAGGCACTGCTACCAGAGGTGGCTGTCTGGTCTTCTAGACTCTCCCGAATTCTGCGAGCTTGGGAATGGCTGGCAGAATGTGGGGGCCTAGTTTCTATGGACCTGTGGTGCTCAGAAGAGTTTTCTGACTCTTCCTTGCTCCCAGGATTGGCTGAGTACCCCCCACCCCCACTGTCCTAGCTGGGAACTGGTTTTTAGTATGCTCTTAGTGGGCCTACTCTCATGGAGTTCCCCACTAAAATGTACCGTCTGATATCTGGGTATATTATATTTCTGAGGATCCATTTCTCTGATCCTCCCCTCATTGGAGTCTCCCTGATCAGAGAAGATGGCCCTAGCACTTGGGAACCTATACATAGATGCCCGCCCATCCATTTCTGGGAAGCGCTGACCTATTAGCCCCATATTCCTCATTGGGCTGAAGTATACCATCCCCATGGCCCTTGGCTCAGGTGGGCCAGTGGACATGGGGGTGGCAGAGTCCATGGAATTGAAGAGATTGTGGTCTCTGGTGCCAGGGTAACAGAGGTTATGCTCAGGGGTTTCCCTCTCCCCTCTGACCTCATCTCTCTCAGTCCCTACTCCCTGTTGGCCTGCAAGAATCTGACCCTTTTGTTCTTCTATTAAGGCCTTACTGGTCTCTATTAATTGTTCCTGCATGGCTACTTGTCTATGGAGCCTGTCATTTTTCTCATAGAGAGCCCCATTGTCTCTCTGTGCTTCTTGCCTAATTCTGGAGTATTGGGCCAATTTGTGCTGCAGGAGGGTCACCTCCTGTGTCTGATCCTTACTGGCCTGGTAATTCTTTGCCAGAGCATCTTCCACCCTCCTGGAGTGCGCTAACAGTTTTTCATATTCCATTTTGAGTTCACCCAGTCCCTGAAGGGTCAGGTCATTTTCTTCCACCTTGGTTTTGAAATAGTTGACTTCCTGGCCTAAGGCGTCCCTTTCCTGAATTAGAGTAGCCCTTTGTGCAGTCAGGTCGTCCCTTTGTTTTTTGAATGCACCAGCTTTCTGGCGCTCTTCATCAAATTCTGTTTGGGATTCAAGGTCCTTAAGAATTAATGTATTATTTTCTTCTTTTATTTGGTCTATCTGGTCTTGTAAGACGACCATCTGTTCTGCGCAAACTCTATTAAAAGTTAATTGTTGCGCCAGTTTCATTGGCTCTGTTGTAGAGAGTCCAATCTTTCCTGACACTTTTTTTGCAGTGTCAGTAATTTGGTGTCTTGCTCTACCCTCTCTTGCTGCAGGAGATCCAAATCTTCTTTTACTTTTGTCAGGTACTGTCTGGTTTCACTCTCTGATTCTTCGCTCTTTTGTAGCCTTTGCTCTGCAGAGTCCAGATCAGTTTGGGCTTTCTCTAGTGATTATACTTGCCTTTTTGCCCGATCTATGTTTTCAGCATATTTTTCCTGTATTTCTCCAATGTGGAGGTAAGCCGCTATTTTGGCAATTTTACATTGCTCTTTGTTTACCCTTGGGACCATATACAGCTCACTAAGTGCCTGGTGTAATGGACCCTGGTCCTGCCAGATATCTAATCCTGTGGCAGTGGCTTGTTGTTTGATTTCCTGCAGCCAAACATTCTGATCCTGCTCAATCCATTCACCCCTGACAAGCAATTTGTGCAGTAGGTGTTCTTTTGCCATATTCATTTCCACTGGGGTCGCCATTCCGGAAATATTAATTTCCTTCTGACTTATCTCAGGGTTATTTTTACCCTTGCAAAACACGACAAACTCCTTTGAGTGTTTCTATTGAAGGGTGTTTTTACAGTGTAGCACAGTGTGCTAGTCCAACAAGGTGTATATACACCATCAGTTAGCACGCTGTGTTAGACTGTCACGAGTGGTATGTCTAATTCAGGATTCCGCGGCGAGCCCTCAATTTGTAGGTGATTTCAATCCGTCACTTCACCTAAGTCAACGCCTAGCGTGTAATGCACAACCAAAATCCTTATTTATTTGTGTCTAAAAGTTATTTTATTCTGAATGATGTACCACTCATATCATTCCCCTCTCTTGGAACCCACCCACCCCGGTCACACTGAACCAGGAATCAGGCTGGTTTGCAAAGTTAAAATATTTATTTATGTAGTTACAAATTTATCACACTATGTTTAATGGGTATACAATAATCAGCAATTGGGCGATGTAACACTAAGCAATCTCTTTAATGCACAAGGAGCAATCGTGAGCAAAACAATTCAGCACAGAAATAATACTTTTGTGTGTGTGTTCAGAACAGATAGCAGTGTGGTTACTATTTCCCCCTGCACAACAACCCCCCAATAAGCAATGTAAAGAGATAGGAGAAGAGAGAGCAGGTATTCAGGAATGGCAGAATTCAAACAAAATATCAATCCCCATTTCCCCCCAGCAACACAGAGAAAACAGAATTGATTGGCAAGCTGTCAAAAATGGTTTTTAAAGTTATCTTGTGAATGGATTGGGTAAAACACTAAATATGGTTTAAATTGCTGAAATTGTTTAAATTCTTATGGGAGCAGCTTTAGATAGTTACACATCAACACTAGCAATGATGTAAGACTAAGAAGCAATGTGAAATCTTAAAACTGAGGTCGGAAGCAATCAAAAGCTGTTTTACACATGTCAAAAACTCCTTAAACGAAAATTTGCGGCAAACTTTTCCGTGCGCGATAATCGCGATTATCGGAGAACTATATGGATTTGTAATGCGGTTTTGGATGCAAATGAAAGCTGTGGATGTTAGCTACATCTAGCATAACAACTGAAGAAGTTATGGACGTTTTAGTGGAGGTCGTTTTTCTGAGACAGGCGCAAGAATGGGAAACAGGAATGCAGTTTTAAAATGACAAAAAGGATTTCTTACACTATGTTAAAGACTACCAAAAAGTATAATGCCACACAGGAAGGTCATTCACGGCCGCTCATAACAGTTCAGGTGTGATACTCTAATTTCTGTTTGGGTTGGGAATTATTTTCTTAATCGATCAACAGGAAGTTAGGATTTAGGAATACATATGAGAGAAAAGTCCACGCAAAGATAGTTCTAACAATACTGGCTCAGAAAGAAAGAGAGGATGGGTTTAAGATAGGGATTGAATAAGCAAGGTACATCGGCTGTGACACAGTTCTATCTATAGATACTCACTATATGTGTTTCAAATGGACCCGTCAGGATTCTGTTCAGGGATTCTGGTCAGGCATTCTGGTCAGGACAGACTGCCAGTGTCAAGGCGATCTGGACACCGCACGGCACAACTGGACTGGATCTGATCTGCAATGGCTCTGGTCACAGCACGGCACAACTGGATTGGATCTTTTGGTTCTGATGATAATTCTTTTAGCAGACAAGCATTACAGAACAACCCGGCTGTTTATTTTGTTCCTCTTAGATTTCTGGGGTTGGTTCTGGTTCTGGAAATTTAAGGCCTCACTGAAAATAGTTCAGCTAATGAAATGGGCCTTTCTGCTTTGCCAAGTTTCTGGAGTCTGGAGCAAGGAAGATGGATGGTTCTGTAATAGGGTGCTCCGCCAGCAATCGGTTATTGGGTGAATCTGTCTGTCTTTTATGAGTGCTCAGCTGTCTCTATGTATGCTTATGATAAAGGGGTGTGTTTGCTAGTTAGTCGTAAGTGTGCCCACTTTCCAGGGATTGGTCAGGGTCTCCTCTCTTCCTTGATAGGAGGAGAAAAACAGTGTGTCATCTTTATGATGTGAGTTTACGAGGCCTAGAGCCCACCCCTAGCCCTTTGAACACAAAATCTACTTTTGGTACAATAGATATTTCCATGTGTGCAACCTCTATATAAACAATTTTATATATAGATTACATACTTTGTGTAGCAGATACTCCTCCAAACCCTGTCGCTGTAAGATCTTATGTTTGCTTTTTACAGAATTTTGCCCTTTATGTCCAGAACACAGTGTCCAATTTTGGAATAAATTTCTACAAATGTGCGCATTGAATATGGGCATAAGTGTATGACGTTTCATGCTTCTACCAAAAATACATTTTGAGTAATATCACATTTTCCGCCGTTTCTTCCTAGAACATGTCACAGAGTTCTGGCGCCTTTTAAAACGTACAGCCAATATTTACATTAACACTGCTGTTATTTGTGTATTTTTAACAATTTTACACAGTAAGTTATCAGTCTTTTTAAAATGTGTCTTTGGTCCTTGTTAAGCAACAAATGGTTGTTTGTCTCCTCCTCCTCCTGTCTCTCTGCAGTTCAGAAGCAGTCTCATCCCAGTTCCTACTGGGCCCAGGCCTTTTATGACTCTTCACACTTCTCATTTCCGTTTAGCTGGAAGATGTCCATTGTCTCCTTCCCCCTGTAGCCAAAACTCTCCTTCCACCTTATAATCATCACTTAGGTGTGATTTCCTGGTGGAGCGAAGCTGGAAGGGAGAGGCCTGGCCTCTGTGGGGGAAGATGTTATAATGGTTTGGTTGCTTTTAATTCAATGTCATTATGCTGCATTTTTTCTTTGCTTACAGCAAAATTGTAATTTCAAAACAAGTAGCTAGAACACTTATTTCAGATTCTAAACCATGGGATTCAAACAATTACAACATAGGTTACTCTCAATAACAGGCCACTTAGATTTCAGATATTAGATTTCAGTTGTACAAATTTACAGTTTTAATGCAGGCTTCTGACAGCTGTCATTCAGGTGGCCGAGGGTACTGCGCCCAGATTTTGACAGATTCCACAGGCAGGCAACTTTTGCTGTGGATGTTTTTATGACAAATTCAGCTTTCTAGGACATTGTAAGTTCACAATGATTTCTTGAAGTGAATTGTAGCACCCAGCAAGAATATTTTATGTTTGAGGGTGTTTTGTACCGGCATTCTGCAGTTTCAGCAACCAAGAAAAAAGATTTAAAGCAAGATTTTAGATTTCTTTCAGCAAAGCACTGCTTTTCCCTCTGTGCTCCATTTTCCCTTGTTTGGCAGCCCAGGGACATGTTTCAGGAGTGAGATCTCTGTTCCACTACTGACAACATGCATGGTAGATTTGGCAGCCATCTTTTTTGTGCTGCAAAGCACAATTTCCATAAGTATTTGCACGCACAAGGGTTTTGCGGCCATTTTGATATTTCTGGCACCATCAGAACATAGGGATGCCGCATGGCAGAGCAAAAGTGGGTCAGGACATCCCACAGAGAGTTGGAGGTGAATGAGCAAAGAGCTCGAGAAGGAATATATTTAGGAAGAGAGAGTTGAAGGCATTGAGGCCCCAGACCCCAGAAGGCCTTGTGGACTATGCAAATGGTTTTGAACGTAATCCTCACCCATACTGGGAGCCAGTGCAGAGATAAGATCCCTGGGCCTGAGGCCAAGGACTGACCAACAACAGCCTCACATTCAAACCTGACTCTCCGTTATGAACCTCGAGGGCTCCACACCCAAGCTGACCACTTGTGCCAAGTGTCTTGGATTCAACATTGACATACACCTCTTCTTCAATCCCAGCACATAGCACAGAAGATTCAAACTGCTTGGTACTACTTTCTCTCTTGTGGTAAATAAATCCTTTCATCCCAGAAAACAATTTCAGACCCAATGTCCAAGCCTTGGTCCTCTCCCACCAATTTTGTTGGAATACCTTTATAGAAGGCCTTACAGCGACCTCCCTGGCATCCCTGAGATTTGTCCCAAACTCTGCAACATAAAGGATCAAAGGAATACACAAATGCCACCACATCACTCCTAGCCTGATTGAACTGCACTGGCTCGCGCTGTACGTGTGTCTCATCTTCAAATCTTGCTGTATCGTGTACAAGGCTTTTGCCCTGAAGTCTCAAGTTGCATTGCTAGGAAACTCAGCATCTCTGGAAGCGTATGATGCACCAGACATAAGAGCATGTGTAAAACTGAACTCTGACGGTGTAGGAAGGAAAGAACCAGAAGATAGGCTCTTAAATCCCCTCCTGGTCACCACCAGCCTTGTCTCCTCGCTTCTATATTTCAGGAAGGAGGTCAATACTCACCTCTTCAAGGAATGGCTCCTCCTTAACACTCAGGTCTGCACGTCCTGCAATCAACGTGAAACTGGGTGATCTGCTCCTCCCTGTTTCCTCCTCTGTTTGCTTGTAGATCCATTGTTGCATGCCCTCTCCCTCATTTTTAGCACACCATTCCCTTGTATCTCAGGTCCCCTTGTTGTGCACTTCACCCTATGATTTGTAAAGTGCTGTGTTGCTTTGTGAATCTAGTCCTGTGCACAATTGATATAATAATATTAATAATAATAATAATAATAATAATAATAATACTAATAATAATAATAATAATAATAATAATAATAATAATAATAATAATAATAATAAAAACAATAATAACAATACTCTTGTATGACCTCTATTGTATCTTATTTTCATGGGTACTTCTTTAATAAGTCAGAAGTCTGCAGGTAAGTTTGACTTAAGCTTTATTCAACATCATGATCAGGTTGCAAGGGTTGGTAGAATCTTAGCCTCTTAGCCACATATTCGAACTGAGACATCCCTGGTCACTCAGTCACATACCAGCCGCAATTGACACTCTAATGGAACATTCATTCATGCACGCCCTCAACATTTTCTGATCTGCGCAGCACACAGCATTCATTATCATTCTACCTTCTGTCATCAAGGCCAGCTGGATAAACACAGGACACAACACCTCTTCCCCCTCACACAAAGCAAATGCAACCAATCAACAAGCTGATGAATCAGTCACTCCACAACACACATCACATCCACAAGCACCCAGCCAATCTGCAACAGCACCTACATCAGATAAAGAAGGACATGCATGCACGCCGCAGAACAGGAGAGCAGGGGGGATGCAGGCCTCATGCTGAAGGGCGATGCTGAGGCGGACTCCATGCATATTACAAACAGCATTCAAATAAGAGACATTAAATAGTACATGCTATAATGGATCAAACATTGTAAGATAGCGTTATTAGACCTAAAAGTCTGGCACACAGCCATACATGCAATGCAATTGATTTCACAATTTAAAAAACATAAGCACCTAAAATACAGAAGCAAGAGGAACAGTGTTATTACATTTCTTATGCATCGTTTTCTCTGTAACCTTTTTGAAATTACTATGTTGCTTGGCAGGTTCAAAGCATAAATGTACAAACATACATTTAAATATTGATAAACCATAGTCACTAGTAGTCCAAGTATTTTCTCCTGCTTTTATTCGGAGGATGTTCTTAGTTGTCATCTTTTTTTTATTACTTAGCCATGATCGATGAATGTATTTGACTACACAAAGCATCACGTTATTATTTTTCATTGACTTACTGAATGTTAGTGCAGCAGATAGATTCTGTACGCCACTTTGCCTTAACATCGGTTGGAGATAGTATCCTAAGATCTGGATACAGAGGACATAAGAACAGACAGTGTGACAGTGATTCGTTCGTGTTACTACAGTACTGACACTCAAGAGTTTGTTAAATGTGCAAGGGCTAGTGAGCCACTGTGAAACCTGAAATAGAGTGAGTGAGCATAGGATGGCGTATTCATATCTGGCAGCTTGCCTAGCCATTTTCCTGCCACCTTCATTCTCTAATAACTCGCAGTGCTGATTCAACCTATTATCAGAAGGTGACGTTATCCTGTTTTTTTTTCTGTCCCACCGTTGATAGTCAAGGGTTTTCACCACAGCTGCTCTAGGACTAATGAGGCCAGCATCGATCTAATGTGCTTGCACCAGAGGATAGATTGATCTCCGTCTTGTTGAAATATATCCAGTAACACGTCCCTATATTCCCCGTGGCTCGAGGAAGCCAATAAGAGAAACCAATATAACAGCAGTTTTAATCCTATTAAATATGAGATTGGGCATAGATTAGTTTCCCTGTACGGTGGTGCTTTCACAGTGCTCTAGGGATACATAATAGGTTCTTTATAACTTTTTAGTTTAGTGATTAACTCGTTTTTCGTAGCTGTAAAGTCACGCAGTAATATTACACTTAGTAATAATACCATGCTGGCTATGTCAGTATACCCACGTATGACCATTCTCTTATTGGCGCTGCCCTTACTGCCAATAAAAAACTCCTGCCACAGGAATAAAATATGTTATTGCTGCTGCAAAAAATGCTTGCTCAACCCCCGCACCACCATGTATGAATACTCCCCATGTTGACTTTTCCTTCAACAGCAGTAAAACATGCAATGTTCCAGAAATTAACCATTTCCTTGACTGGCTGCACAAATGCCTTTCATCAACTATGTAAGAACACTGCATCATGTCTTAATGACCTCCCGGTTAGATAAGTACTGTGCCCCCGCTCTCAGCTCATCTCAGAGATGGGTCTAGCGCCCATATGATGTGAAAGTGGGGGCTAGCGGCCACTGGACTGGCTACAAAGAGACGTCTTGCCTGGTCAGTACAGTGCTGATCTGTGCTCTTGCTACAATTATTGTATTTAGGATTTGTGGGCCTCATTAGAATTTTACAACCCTCAAAACCTGACATCTTAATCACAGGTTATGTAACTGTGTTCCTCATCAATTGTCATGATGTTTCCTAATGCACCCACAGAGATAGAGGGAACAGATATAAAGACTTCGAAAGCAGCAAAATAAACAAATAACGCAGAGCTTTTGATTAGCTGTTCCCGCAATATTTACTATGCCAGAAATATATCAGAGTCAAGAACGACCAACGTTGTGTAAACATAAGCATTTCGTTTATAACCACGGTCCCTCAGTTCTTCTCGCTAAAATAAACCTAAGCTTCAAACACATTTGATTGTCATTTTCAACAGTTGCAACTGTCACAACTCATTTCTCTACCATATCTCTACCATATCTCTACCATATCTCTACCATATCTCTACCATATCTCTACATAAGATAAGTATCAACTCACATTTGATTAACTAAATCAACTGACATCAATCTCACAATGTGAGTGTGATGTATTTGTATTTGTATATATTTTATTTGTATAGCGCATCCTTGCCCTGGGGCATCTAGGCGCGTAGTTACAAGAAGGTGGTTACAAGCAGGCATAACATGTTCCCCCAGGGGAGCAGACTTACAGAGAGAAAAACAGTGTAACTTACTATGATACAACTAGTGACATAGCAGCACAGATTACACATAGTTACTCCAACGTATAACGGAAACTAGAGGCTAAAGTAGAGAGAGAGAAGGAGAGAGAACATAAAGAGTTAGACCAGGGAAATAAGTGCTAGAGTGCTGCAGAGACAACTATGATGAGGGTGTAGTACGCTCATCAAGCTTGTGAAGGCAGAGTTTGTTGTTGGTTTTGAAGGAGTTGCCTTGACAAATTGAAGGTTTAGGTTTTTTGATAATATTTTCCACTTCCTCAATGGATAGCAGGGAGAAGTTAAAAGGGTTTAGAGGGCATGTGGGGACAGGGAGGTCGAGCGGAGGTGTGTTCAGAGTAAGATCAGTTAGGATGTTCTTTTTGGCATTAATTTTCGTTTGCACTAAGGCAATTTTATCTAACAGTGCCTTTGGAATATTTGAACACCAGGCAGCGTCAGGGGAGTAAGTCACCAAGTGGGCAACAGGAGTCTCTAGTTCCTTGATTATCTTAAAGAGTTACTTTGTGTTTGATTGGGCCAGCGTGATACGTTTGTCGTAATTGTAAAATGTTGTAAATGCTTTAGAAAGAACAGGGCATCCTTGTCCTAGCACTTCTTGGAGTGTGCTTTCTGTATGTTTTCCACGCAGGAGTCGAGTTTGGACCCCTGGCAGTGCCGCTCTTCATCTTTTCTTTTTGGTGAACTGTACCCATGGGTTACCCTTATGGTACCCATGGGTTAGGCTACACCTTTGCACGCCTAGTGTGTGATTTTGAGCACCTGTGTGTTGCCCACAGAGCAGAGTATGGGCTGGTGGCAGCTACATGCTGACTTGACAATGGCTCTGAGTGTACTACATTTTTTGGACACCCAGACCCTGCCAGAGGAATCAATGGATTCCTACACAAAGGCATGAGGGCCACTGTACCCTCTTGGTTTATTTTGCCTTCACCCCTTGTTTCTCAAAGTCCTGAGAAGCCCTGGCTCTGTTCTTTTCCTCTGAATGGCTGTTTGGCAGAAGGACCATATTGGACTCTGGAGTTGCCTCCTTTCAGACTGGCTGGAGACTTCCCATGGACTTCTTGTTGTGGGTACACCCTTGGGGTGGAGCCTGAAAGAATGGAGAGAGGAGTCAATGTGCATTCTGTGTTGTGGGTATCTGGTTCTAATTGTGTGACACAATGCCTGAAACAGCCATGACTGACACTCGAATGAATGCAGTATAGTGCTCTGAAAGGCCCGGGAGTTACCTCCAATACACATCCTGTGTTTTCGGTGTCTGGTTTTGGGTGAATAGCCTGAATGCCTGTGAGCCTGATGTGGTGCTACCGGCATGAATGCACTTGTGTGAAAGCTGCTTTGCTAATTTAAAGACTGCACCAGAGAGGACTTGCAGAGGTGACCTTATCCCATAACTATGAAAGAACATTGTGCAACTGCTGGCCTTCAGTCGAAGCGTCTGGGAAGGCAGTTCTGTGTGCCTACCATCCAGAGAAGGGACTTCAAAGGTCCAAAAGAGGAGTGCCTGGACATCTTGAGCCAAAGAAGTTCATCCGCATCAACCAGGATCCGGAGGAGGGCTTGTGACTGCTGCTGTGTATTGCCAGGAAGATGGGGTACACTGGCATAGCGCTGCCCGATGCCCAGAGCTGCCAAAGTTCCAAGTAACTGAAGAATCCTTCAAGGGACAGTGCGTTCACAACCTCTGCCCACTTTTTCTTGACTGAGAAAGCTATATATATTTACCTGAACCTTATTTTGTATAATAAAAGAACTGTGTTGTCACATAAAATAGAGTGTGGACATTTGTTTGTGTGGGCTTGGGGATTCACTGTACCCAAGAACCAGCCTGCATCACCTCGCCTGAGTCTCAGCCTTAGTTGCTCATCCATTGCTACCATTAGACAACCTTGGCTGGGGTGCTCTGTGCCTCTACTCCAACCATAAAGAGGGCAGAAGTACAGATTCCCCCTTTCATTATTTACAGTGAGGCTCAACCCACATTCTGAAAACAAAAGGCCCTTTCTGTCACACTCACCTGGGTCTCCACAGGAGCGATGAAGCCTTCCGGACCCTTTCCCTGGAGTAGTGGAGTGGTATTACTGGTATCTGGTGAGGGAGAAGTGAGTTACTCAGTTTGCCTGAATATGGCCCAAACCCCCTTTTCCTCCTACCGTGTGTGCACTGTGATGGATGTGTAGGGATTTGGCTCACCATTAGAATAGATTGGGCGAGCTCTCCATCCTGAACTAGACAGGGGTGTTTTATCTCTGAGACCTTAGGAACTCCGTTAGGTTCGGGGAGTTTGCTGATGTGCTCGTTCCTGGTGGTTAGTAAGTTCTAGTTCCTGGTTGCTGGTAAGTTCAAGTTCCAGTTGTTTCACTGGCTCGAGTTATGTTCTGCAGGTAAGATATAGTTCCAGAGTGCAGGTAAGTTAGTTCTTGTTCCAGTTGCGTACTGATTCGAGTTATACGTGCAGGTAAATTCTGATTCCAGTTACTTCACTGGTTCGGATATTACGTGCAGGTAAGTTCTGATTCCAGTTACTTCACTGGCTCGGGTATTCCACGCGTCTTTGAGAGCCCTTGCTATGCATTGAGTTCTGCGCGCGATAGGCCAGATGATTGCTAGTTTTAATCCTGTTCTTTCTTTCTTCACAGGTGGTTCGTGGCGGTTCTCAGATAGGACCCGACCAACGAGGCGTGCAAAAGAAGTCTGCATGTATACATGTATGATATAATCAAGCTACTTAGGGTTTGGCTATGCTGAATGGTTACATAAATGAATGAATGTTAACTCAAAAACACACCTCTCACTATGTGTCTGTGACATTACTACTAAAGCTCCTTTTCTGTGTAGCTGCTTTCCACTATAATGCTTTTATAGACCTCTAGGAGCCCATTTGAGCACTAAAGCACTTTAGGTATACTTTTGCAGTTTTCAGCATTACAGTTTCTGATTTATGTATTGCAATATGGACTGCCCTTTAAGCATATATCACAATACTACTATTTCTACCTATAACTAAACATAACCTAATATATCCTTACATGATATGATATAGAAATCTATTTGCTTATGATTATCTCCTTCAAGGCACTATTTTCTACTCTGCCTTCTAAAGCCAATGCTTAAATAGTGTCTCACCTGATGCTCTTAATCCGCAGGGCGGAATGGGGTGAAATCCCATGACATCTTCCCTAGGCACCATGAGTTGAAGAATGGAGTGATTAGTTTCTTCTATGAGTTAATTCATTTTTGTTGTCTTTTCCTACAACTTCTCCCCTTGAACACTGACTCCTGTCTTCTAGGTGTTCCTAATTCTAAACATCTTTTGGTGTACGTAGTGGTACTCACACTAGTCACCAATTAGTGCTTACTTTGTGCTTCACCAATTTGGATTTTAATATATTTTAGACATTTTAGACATTGGCCCTCATTACGACCCAGGCGGTAAGTTACCGCCTGGGCCGTGACTTTACCACCATGGCGTAAACTACATGGTGGTTGGCGGACTTACCGCCCCATTCCGACCTTGGCGGGGCGGTAAGTCCCCAATCCCCATTTACCCTTCCCCATTCCCATTTTTGCCCCATAGGGCATAATGGGAGTGGGGAAGGCGTTAATTACGCCACCGTAAATTACGGTGGCGTAATTAACTCCATGGTCCCTTAGCGCCATGGATTTTAACACCTGCTAAAAGCAGGTGTTAAGTCCGCCATGGCGCTAAGGGACCTCGTACTCAGGCGGTAAGGGTCGGCGCTGTTTACGGCGCCGTAAACCCCTTACCGCCTGAGTTGTAATGAGGGCAATTATGTATTTCTTACATCTAAATAACATCACATGTGTCTGCCTGCAAATCTGTTCTAAACGTGTTTTCATTCAGCGTGCTAGACATGACCTATACTGGGTGTACAAAGACTTATACTAAAGTCAATACATAAGATAGATTTGCTATTTGATATGTGCTACGCTATGTTATTACTTCTTAGCTTTGCTTTGTATTTCGCTTTGATCGCATGTTTGCATTATGTACTTTACTGTTATTCTGTTGCCTCATGCATGGATACTTCTAAAAATCCATCATCTGGATCCCACGGGAAAACATTTTCGTTGTCACTGTCAGTGGCATCTTCATTTTCACTTTCTATTTAAAAACTAGAGCCTTTCACCTTTGACTGTGAGGAGCTTGCATCTATACTACTCCAGATCATGTTTTGCATTATAGGATCTTCATTGTCAATTTGATCAACATTTTGCAAAACATCATTGGCATTAGTGCCAGATGTACGGGGCAAAATGTCATTTATACAGGCTTGCAAAGACATATCACTTTCAAGTGGGAAAACGTTTGCCACTCCTAGATCAGGACTCTAATTTAAATGTGCGATTGTGAGTGTGAATCTCCTGCATACATTTGTGGCTCATTGATTCTAGTCCACTGTAGCTACTCTGCTCATTTGAAGGCTTGTCTATGTTCACATCACATCTGGTATGCTGCTGTTGCATCTGGTATGTCTCTTTGTGGATTCACCATTTGCTGCCTCATTTGATTAACAAAAAACGCTTCTCCATGGTTGGGTAGTGTGTGATCTTCCATGTGATCTCTCCATACGTTTCTTCTCCACGCCCTGTACTTTCGTGTCAAAGTAGGGCAGTTTGGAAGTCCTGTTAAAGTTTCCCCTGTGGGGGCATATATAGCAGAGGGCAACAACCACAAGTTCCCTTTCATTCTTTCCATGTTGTAAACCTCAGGGAATATTGGGTTGCAATCCCACAGAGAAGGTCACAGCCCAGTTCCGGCTCTTCCAGCATGCATTCTACACAGCTCCATCTGAAGGTTATCTTGAAGCAGCCAAGAACACAAACGCAAATCAGCTGTGTCAGAGTTCCAATGGGGTTTGTCACTCACTGATGATGTAGCTTTTCCAACTGAAAACACACGCTCAAGGTTGGAAGATGCTTCTGTAATGACAGGAATGTTGACTTCTGTTTCCAATGGGCATCAATGAGAAGGCAGGCAGATTCTGTGCAAGTTTTAGGCAGCCGGGATAATGTTGCTTATTTCACATCGATGCTGGCGGTGACTTCTTCTCACCGTCCACAATGCCCTCAACATCCTTTACGATGGCCACCCCTGCCTCCTGGTTCTGCTCGACCTCTTGGATGCTTTCAACACAGTAGACCACCAGGTGATTATGGACACTCTACATCAGCACATGGGGATCAGCAACCTTGTCCTTTGCTGGTTCAAGTCCTACCTCGCCAACCGCCAGCAGTCTGTTTAGATGCACTCCTCTAGATCACCAATTCTACATGTCACCTGTGGAGTGTGAGAGGGTTCCATCCTCTCCCCAGTGATCTTCAATCTACACAGGGAGCCATTGGGAGCCCTCCTAGCCACAAAAACATCGACCAATACGCCGATGACACACAGCTATACCTCAACATCGACTCCATCAAGGACATCCAAAGGCTCACAACCTGCCTCTCGCTGGATGTCAAGTGCATACTTGAAGCTCAACCCCTCCAAACATCTCTCCTTCAAGACACACATAGATTACAAAACTCAGATGGCTTGGAATCAGCTTTCCCTCCTGTAGAAAGTCAAGTCCTTCCTCCCTTTGGACAGCTTTAGATCCACCATTCAAGCGCTGGTCCTATCCCACCTGGATGGGGGAAATTCAATCCTCAAAAGCCTCCCGTTGTCCACTCTTGTGCCCCTGAGAAGTGTCCTACACATGGCCGCATGCCTTATCAAGGGTATATTACATACAGCCACATTACCGACCTTCACTTGCTCCCACTGCACGCACAAATAACCTTCAAGTATTGCTGCTTCAGCTATAAGGCAGTCACCCTCAAGTCTTGCACCACAAGAAACCTTGATACATGCAGATTTTAAATCCACTGCTGCAAAAAGGAAAGTACCAGGAAACAAGCCTTCTCTGCTTATGCCCCAAGACTTAAGAACCGCCTCCCCATCAGAATGAGACTCGCGCCCACACTCCTATAATTCAGAAAAGAACTCAAGACCCACTTCTTCAAGTAGTCTCTCCTCCTCAACACCTAGGCCTACGCATCACCCCTCAAACTATCTGACACTCTAGATGCCGCCTGCCCCTGTCACCCCCCCACCCGGTACAGCTGTGCCCCTCCTCTGTGCCCAGCTGTATCCTAACTTCTGCTATATATCTGTTCTATTTTTACCTCTGAAAAGTTCTCTGTTATGCATCTACACTGTTGTATACCTCTTTAAAGTGTTTCATTATGTATCTGTATTGTTGTATATCTGTGTGTTGCTTCTCAAAGCTAGGTCTGCAGTCAATAAATACAGTAATAATAATAATAATAACAGCCGTGTCGTCTCTCAATGTAGGTGCTTTGATGTAGTGGCAGTGTACTGCGATGGAACAGCAGCAGATTACAAAGCTTGCTGCAAAGATTTCTGACTTGTGGCCTTCTCACTTGGCTAGGGTGCAGGTAGGTGCAGCAGCCAAGGAATGTGGCAATCCCGGCACATGCGTGGGATTGATGCTCACAGACTTGCATGCTTTTCGGCGGCAGGGCTGGGACCAAAAGTGCACATGAGAGAAAGTAAGTCCACTGGGTATAACTTGCGGTGTTAATTCAGTATGACAGCAGAATGGTTTCAATGCTTGTACAGTCGCCAGCTTTCCTATGTTATTGGCTAGAGTATTTGCCCTTGTGCCGTTTCAGAACAGCTTTCTAAACTTGAAGGGGGTTCTTCTCCACAAATACACTACCTTTTCTCACTGCTAGCAGACTATTCTAAACTTTGTCTTAGCTAAAGGCTTGGAGATATTGTATTCCCTATGTATTACTCTCCTGTCTGGTTTTGCATTCAAAGCTTTGCTTTCAGATAGTGTCTCTTTAGCACAAATAATGAATCCTTGCTTGGTGATAGGCTTCTTGATAGAAGACTACACATTTGCAAGTTACACTGACTGTGTAACGGTTAAACATGCTGCCTATCCATAGGGATCTTTACAGACTTATAAACGCATACCACAGACTATATTTGGTATGCTGGTTGCTTGCGTTCATACGTTATATTGGACTCTGAAAGTTTAGAATATCCTATCAGGCCTCTTACCACCTCTGTCTGTGTACTTCATAAAATACTTGCAATAACAATTTTGGAGGGTTGAATGACAGACTATGGTCTTGGGTGCAGATGATCTCTGCAGAATTAGCTCACCATCTACCCTTGGCACAGGCTCTGAAAAGGGTGGAAAATACATAGACATTACCATATGCACATTTATCATGCATTTTAATGTTATTGCACATTTCTTTGCAACAGAGTCTATTACGAGAATAATTCAGATTTTAACAGAGGAGATTAGGTTTTCAAACATTGCACAGTAAATATGTTTCACTTGCTGTGCTTTGCAAATGAGTCTGCATTCCACATGTATACAAATGATTCTGAATTGTACATGTTCCATGTTTTAGCAATGGTGCATTTGGCATGTATTTATTTAGTTAGTTATTTAGTTATTTTATAGTGCATTTGAAAGGCGCTTATACATCAAGTACATTGTGTTTCAGAGCGCCCACAGCACAACCAGGAGGGAACATGCGAATGAAAGGCAAATGTAACATTAAAAGAGAGAGACAGTCCTACTAGGCCTTGTGAGCATTCAGGGTGTGCAAGTGCAGAGAGAGGGATGAGGGGTGGGGGGTAAGTGTGTGTTAGTATTAACAAGGAGGGAACTGCTAAGGAGAAAGTTGCAAGCTGTTAAATGACTGGCCGAGATCATTTGGTGAGTGGTTAAATGTAAATAAATAAGTGCATGCCTGTGATAGCACAGGCCAGTGGGTCCCTAAGGCAAGTGCTGGGAGTGGGTGGAGGTTGAAAGCGATTGGGTGTGAGAGACCGGACCCAAGTGGACACATAAGGGCCCTGATCACCAATTAAAACGACCTTGGGATTTAGCAAAGGAGGGAAGGGGGAAGGAGGAGGTGAAAAGGAAAGTCTTGAAGAGCTTCCGGAATTTGAGGAGATCTTGTTCAAGACAAAGAGGACAGGGGAGGCTGTTCCATAAGAGGTAGCCAGCCAAGGAAAGAGATTGTCCACAAGCTCGCTGTTTAGCGAATCCCTTGACACACAGAGTGTTGGTTGCCGGAGGAATGTAAAGATCTGGATGTAGTGTATTTAGTGAGAGCCACTTGCAGTTAGCGTGGTCCCTGGACCCAGACAGCCTTATGAATGATGCAGAGGGTTTGGAATTTAATCCTTGCAGCAACTGGGAGCCATGGGGGGGGTTTTAGGGCTAGAGAGATGCAGCCACTGAGTATGAGGCCAAGGATAAGTCTTGCAACCCTATTCTGGATTAGCTGGTGGGGATATAGGGAGGAAGAAGGTAGATTAAGGAAGAGGCTATTGAAGTAGTCAAGCCTAGAGAATACCAGAGGTCTGGAGACATCGAGCTTCTGGGGAAAAGTAAGGAGAGGAAGGAACCTTTGATGAGGTGGAGTTGAAAGTGGGCCTTCTTGGCAAGGTCCTGTATGTGAGGGAGGAAGGAAAGAGAGGAGTTGAAGATGACTCCAAGGTTGTTGGCTTTTAGATGAAGGAGAAGGGGGAGAACCCATGGAGGGTGGCCAGAGTGAGGGGAAGAAAAAGGGTGCATGAGTCTTGATAGGGAGGATCTCAGTCTTGCTGGCATTAAAGCAGAGATCATTGGAGGCACACCAGGACTGAATCACATATAGGCAGTTAGGAATGATGGAGGAGGTAAAGAGAGGATCAGAAGGAAGTTTGAAGAAGAACTGTGTGTCATCTGCATAACACTGGAAGCGAGGTAAGTAGGTGGAAATTAGGTGTGTAAGCTGGGCAAGACAGGTTTTAAAGAGCCAGGGAGAAATGTTGGAGCCCTGGGGGAGGCCACATGTGGAGAGGGAGGTGGGAGAGGAGAAAGAGCCCCAGATAACCTGGGAGGATCGGTCAGGAAGGAGGTCTGCCAGACCAGTGCCCGCTCCAAGATACCCAAGGTATTGTGGAGCCGTTTGATGAGGATGGAGTGGTTAACTGTGTCAAATGCAGAGGAGAGATCAAGTAGAATGAGAATGGCAGGAGAGTTAGAATCAAGAGATGAAAGCAGTTATTCACAGGTGTTCAGTAAAGCAGTTTCCATGCCTCTGGATGCTCGGAATCCAGATCGATGGTTGTGTAGGCAATCCGCAACCTAAGTATGCTGCGTCAGTTGGGGGAAGACAAGCTTCTCCAAGAGTTTCCCAAGTAAGGTGGTGATAGAAATGAGGCGGTAGTGGTTCGAACAGAAAGGGTCTGCAGAATGTTTTTCAGGCAGGAGCACACAAGCGAGTTCTTGAGGGAAGAGTGATTGCAGAAATAAGCAAGTGTAGGGGCAAGAGAGCCAATGTTGTACTTAATAGTTCTGGGGGAGACCTGTTTGGAGAAGACCTTCAAAGAGTGGACGACTCAGTGACTTCATCAGATGTGATAGGAGTGAAGGAGGAACGAAAGGCAGAGGGGGGATGGGAAGCTATAGGTGGCAGGAGGCTGGGGGAAAGGGAGGAGGAAGGAGAAGTGGGGGTGCTCAGGATGTCCTGCTTTTTTGCAGTGAAGTGTGTGGCTAATACATTGCAGGCAGACACGGAGGGAGGAGGCGAGGTGGAGACTGCGGAAGGGTTGGCTAGTTCCTTGCAGATTTTAAAGAGTTCAGCCATGTGGCTGTATGCACCAGAGACGTGAGCCTGGATGTGGCCCCTTTTCTTGGATGCACCTGCTCTTTACAGAATATTTTATCATTGTAATTACAAAGGTTGAGTTTCACCTGTCTGTTATAATTTGCTTTATTGTTTTTATTGATTTAGTTGACATACAACTTTACAATTGATATATACTTTAAAAACAGCTTGTTTTCTTTATTATGTTAAGAAATAGATAACACGAAACTTAAAAATACATAAAAGGAAGACAGTTATATGCAGGCATCAAAGAAAATGCTACCAGTACAGTAGCTCATTAAGAATATTAGTCAGAGTTAATTATGAGCTAGGTACAAGATGTGAGAAGTCTTTCTGAAGCACTCGATGGTTCTTGTCACGTCTTAACACATGTTTGGCAGATTATATCTTTAGTGCTATTTTTAATCTGGTCAACCATCTGATGATTGCTAGCTTTAATGATATGTTTTCTGCATTATAAATCATAATCCATAGATGTTGCAGAGTTAGAAGTCGGAAATCCACAAAGAACTTAAAGAAGTATTCTTGCCTTAGTCGGGATAGTTTTTTGCAGTCTAATAGTAGATGTTCCATTGTTTCTGGTTTGTTTGTCAGTTTACAAAAACGACATATGTTCCTTGCTTTGTTTTTAGATTTTGAGGCTATCGCTGCATTTGTATGCCACAAGTTGAAGCGTAATCGCATGATTTGAGCACAATATTTTTGGTCTGGAAATTTCCGCAAGTAGGTGGGTTTTTGACCAGCTTTTTGTAAGATGTAGTGCCCGTCTTTAAAGGTCTTGTATTTGGCACATTATTCTTGGTTTGTGTTCCAGTCTGCCAGCCAACACTTTTGTTTCGACGGGTTGGGTTTGTGTTAACTAAGATTGTGTCAATACCAGCTTTCATCATGTTTGCTCATTAGAATTGTTCTGATAAAAATAGGGGAGATGATTCTTTTGAGCCCAGTATGTTAGCCAGGAGTAGTATGATTGAGTTTGGGAAATGGTCTTTGTTAGAGCATTTGAAAAAAAGCATTATTGCATTCCAGATTACGATTCCTCTCATAGAGAGAAGCACCAATTCATGACGCACTATCTGAACAGGGAAACTTAATGGAATTGGTATTAGTGATTTCCAAACATTCCATCTATGTGGTTCGAATCTGGGTGGTTATCTGGTGATTTGGTATGTGCTTCATAGCTTAGTGTTGGAATCACTTTTTCTTCATAATATTTGATAAATGGGAGGTACGAGTATGCTCCAGATTTCTTATGAATTAGTTTTGCTTGCAAGGTTAGATGTTGAATCTTATATTTGACAGTTAATTTGTATGGTATATCTCCTTTGTTATTATTGACATTCATGTCCAGATATTTGTACTCTTTGATTATATCAATCTTTTGAATCACAATTGTCCAATTGAAAGGTGGTGCTTTATTTTGTATATATTTTGGAATTATTCTCAGGACATTTAATTTGCCTATATTAATGGGTAATCTGTTTTCTTGGGCAAATATCTTAGTGCTTTTAGCTGCCATTGAAGGCCTATTGGGGTCATATCCAGTATATATCCATAGCCATATCTCTGGCATTAATAATTTGGAGTGTGAGTAGTTTGATTTATTGCTTCATTGAGCCAAGATCAGGACATTTTCTGGGGCAGTCAGTAAGGGTTATCAAAATATACTGATCTTTGCAGTTTATGATTAACGGCTCCAGGTTTTCATTTGGAGTTTGACTAGGTCTTTGATGGTGTTGAGTAGCGTCCTCTTTATCATTTGTCTTCAGGAGGTCCTGCTTTCTTCTTGAGTTTGTAGAATTTCTGATTTTCATTAAAAGAAAACATAAATTAGCAAAAGCTTGTTTTTCAGCCCTTATTGTCTGTTTAACTAATTGTGACTGTATTTTTAAATGGGATGTGTCCATAGTGTCCTTATGTGTCCATATTTCTAGATCTTTGCATGAGTACATATTGCGTGTCATTTGAGCCATTTTGCTTTAAGTTAGATGTATTTGCAAAAACAGATAGCAACGTCCTTCTGTTGGAAAATGGATCCTGTCTCTTTCTGTTTTCCATTTCTATAATTGATGCATCGTCTCAATATATGGAATCATGACATTGGTCCATTCTCTGATTGATATTTGAAACTCCTGGTGCCAGTGTTAAGTCCTTATTTGTAGTAGGTTCTTTTCTCTGATGCCTTTGTGCATTTTCCTGAGAGTCCCACATTGTGCTTGGTGCTTGACTTCTATCTTTTTGCCACCTCTCACTCGTGATTCGAAGTCGGTTGGCTCATTAAAACAGGTTTATCGGCTTTTGGTTCAGTGTGTATTTCTTTGGAGAGTACGGCTTTTTTGTGTTCCATCGTTTTGAAGTTATCGTTTATTTTTCCAGAAGGTTGTGAATGCACGGAGAAAGATATGATTTCATCGAGTGGTCCATTGGTGTCATACTCTGATTGATTTTTGGGAAGTGATTTACTTGAATAAGTATATCCGTTTACGAGTTCTTCCTCATTCATATCCTGGTAGTCATTTCTTTCATTGAGTCTACAATGTTCTTTATTTTTAATGATATTAATTTTGCTAGTTATATCGATCTTTAGTTCTGATTTGTGGAATTTTAGTTTCAAGGTAGGTCGATTTGCAATTAGTTTTGGTGGCGGCAGAGTTGTTAGTGCTTCTATAAACTTATTTGCATTTCTCTTTTTCGCTTTTCCTGCGCCTACTTGATTTTTTGCTTTTTTTGAATTGGCTAGAATGGGGATTCCTTTATGTTTTTCCCCTTTGGTTTGGTTGGTTTAAATACTTCAAATGCTTCAAAGGCTAGTTCCTGAGAGAGACGTGAGTCTATATTGATTATTGGAGACTCGACATCTAATGATATGATGATCAGGTCTGCATCATTGTTAGGACTCATTCTCAGCACGTCATGTGATGTGTGATCTATTTTAGTTTCCTCCATTATTTCCTTGGGAGTGTAATTTATGGCATCTGTGCTCTCCAGTTTATTCGTCATCAAAATATTTTTGTTAATAATTTTGATAGTTGAGGTCATTATTTGGTTTGAGATCCAATCTATTTTATCATTCAGTATGACGAGTGTACTTTCATTAGGCAATTTTATTATTCATGATTTCGTAGACCTAGGTTCATATTTGCAGCCCACTGCTCATAGCATGTAAGGTTGTATCCAATGATATTGATTGATGTTGATTAAAGCCAAATGATGGCCTTAGTGTTGGTTTAGCAAAAGACTCTGCAGAGTTGTTTGAAGAAACCGAGGCGACATTAGGAGAATTTAGGTACAGCATTGGCGGGTTTGATAGATGGGTTGCACCTTGATCGATTAAGTCTAACTGAGATTCAGATAATAATGAATGGAATTTATGTGGGCTCAGTAAATCATCATTTGTGTGCATATTGTCTTGGTTTAAAATCTTCTCATCGGAATTGGATATTAATATATATGTTCTGGCCATTTTTATACGATCGGGTTATTAAACATGCTTATTTGTACTCCTTGTGAATATAGAGCAGGATAGTTGATACTTGAGTTATTGTTTATTTGAGATTTGCAAAGAAGGTGAGATTCAATCGGCAGAGCCACAATCACGTTTTGCTGCAGGGCAGGTGCTTCATTTGTAACCACTCAGAGTTGAGACGGTTGAGCAAGCTATTCCATATCAGTAATGGAGATTGAGGTTTGATGGAAACCATTTGATGTATGCGTTGATTGTTGGGTTGGTGAGGTCTTCAAAGGTTCTGTAGCACTCAAAGAGGTGATTGCGCCTGATATTTTCGGTTGCCAAACATTTCTTAAATAAATATTTATTGATTCTGCACGTTTTGATAGCTTTTTTGGCTTTGTGCGATCTTTGTGTGGAAAGGGTGGTGCCGCTGCCATAGCTTTTTGAATTGGCTGGAGAGTTGTGATTTCCATTATTCCGACTGGTGCTATTGGCATTATAGTTTTCAGGGTGCAGAGCTGCATTGTACCGTTGCTGCTGATTTTAAATAATGAAGCAGTTTAACTGTTACAATCACCTGGTCTCTGCGGGGACGTTGGGGCACGGTTGGAGCCATCCTAGGACTTGACTCCCTTGGATCGACTCTCTCCCCCAGCTGCTGTGAAATCAAATACTCGGGATGCTGGTACTGCCCCTGAGAGAAGATGAGAGGCAGTGATAGTGGTGTGGTGGTGTTGTGATCCCCCTCAACCCTTTCGTGCCAGAATGAAGTGAGCAAGAGTTTGCCCATGCAAGCTCACCTGTTTTAATGTAAGGATGAGCTCTCCGTCCTGCTTTCTCTCAGCAGGGGCGCCATGGATGGACCTATTTGCGTCACTGGTCCTTAGCATGGATGTCAAGACTGGCTGCAACCTGTTCCGTCTTGAAGGTAGGTGTTTATAACAATGATTATTCTCTGTATCCTTTGTGGTGATTTTCCCTAATGATTACTGTCCTTAATGTTATATTGTCCTTTCCTCTCTCTCTAGGTATGAAGAAGGCCCACGCGTGCATGGTGATGGAAGAGAGTCCAATCCGGAAAACCTACAAGTGGTAAATTGACTTTCCGGGTGATGCGCCAAGTTTGGGAGTTGCGCTGCCCAGCGTTTAAAGTTTATGCAATTGCTAACCTTGTGCTCTCTCTCTCCTTTGCAGGTGATGGCAAGCGGTTCTCTGAACTCTTGCCGGCTGCCAGATTAGAAGATCCACGAGGATGCTGTGCAGGAAGATGACCCTGTGTTGATTGGGAGTTCGGGGCAGGTAAGTGCAAGGCGTCGCCCGAAGTGGATTTGAGGAGACGGGTAAGAGGCGTGTGGCCGCTGCTGGGTTGGAAGCGAGTAGAAGTGCTCCAAGCGAGGGCGAGGCTGATCTCAGGTAAGATGATCGTGGTAGCTGCAGAGTCGGAAGCGGGTAGCAGAGCTTCCAGCGATGGCGTGGCTGACCTCAGGTAAGATGCACATGGCAGCTGCAGAATGGGAAACAGACAGCGGTGCTTCCAGCAATGGCGTGGCCGATTCCTGGTAAGATGCTGGATGGGTTCCATAGACTGAAGATGCTTGTGCTGAACAGGTAAGGATCTGTAGACGGCGGTAAGCATTACGCTGCACAAGCAGACTAACGAGAAGCGCCAGCATGCGGTGGGGCTGGTTTATACAGCCTGGCCCCAGCCACTCCCTTTAGGCCCCGCCTTGTGGCCCCACCTTGCCACTCCCTCCCCCTGTCTTCTGCATGTGCCTTCCATGCATTTGTATGGCCCCACCCAGCCTAGATGCATTTGCCCTGAGCATACTGTGTGCAGAGTACACTTTGAAATGAGCTTGGTGCCAGAGGTGCCAAGACTGGGTCCATTGAGACCCTGCAGGAGATAAAGTGAATGGCCCTTGACCAGTGGCCATTACATTAACGTGATTGAAAGGAGTAAGAAGTAAGGAAATGAATAGAGGTTGTTGTTTCAAAGGATATACGTGGGAGTGACAGCGAGTTTATTGGCTGATCATCTATGCAGCTGAACAGCAGAACAGCACTTGCTTGTACACTCCCACGTTGCTCGCGAACATTGCTCATGGGATCCCACTTTTATGATGTCAAGGGTGAGTGGGCATGGCTTGGATTGCCGCTATAGAAAAGAGATGATTATATGCTTAATATGAAGAATATAAGCAACAAAGTAGCAGTCGATTAGTAATATAAGTGTTTCCTAACAGTTTATGTCCAGCAGAGGAATAAACACAGCTATTAGCGCTGGTTTTCTGTGTTTGGTAAATCAAAGAATGGTCCGTCAGCACAAAGCAAAACAGTGTTCCAGCACGAACAACACTTGCTTGTGCACTCCCACATTGCATGCGCGCGTTGCGCACAGGTCACACTTTTATGATGGCATGGGTGAGTGGGCGTGGCTTGAATTTCCGCAGTTTATGTCCAGCAGGGGAATAAACACAACTATTAATGCTGGTTGTCAGTGTTTGTTAAATCGCAGAATAAGCAGTCAGCACAAAGCAAAACAGCACGAACAGCACTCGCACATGTGTGTTATGATATCACAGTGCAAGTTGCACATGAAATTGCCTTCTCTATTCATTTAGAGAATTGCTTGCTTGTACACCCTAGGGGGGGTGTATGTATTTAAAGGTATCATGTTTGTGTGTCCTCTCAATGGAGAAGAAGATTCATTGAGTTTCCGTTTGTTTCTGGCAAAGTAGAATCTGAAATAATGAAAAATATATATAGCTCTACCAGGGTGTATGGATTTAGGTGCTATGTATTTAGGTCACATCATGTTATATGGGTTCTTATGCTGTTGTATACATGCCCAATTTGACATTGCCAATTCTTGGTCTGCACTGAAAGGACAGTTGGAACCTGCCAGGATTTGAATACAATACAATTGCAAAAATTGCTTTTCAGATTGCACCAATGTGGTTTAATACTTTCTTGTGAAGGCTTGTGGGAAGGGGTGCTCTGGTTCTGTGGGCATTTTACCAGTCAAATTCCTGCCCTGTCACAGATACTATTATATCTCCATCTATCGCCATATAGCTCAAACCTGTCTACTCAATGATCATTGAACTAAACATTCTCAGGAACGTGAAGAAAACTCGGATCCATGCAACCTTTTCTATCTCTGGATTCTCCTAAGAATAATCCTAGCGAGACTTGGTCAGTCATCAGTGCAACCTATATGTAAACAGGATTCCAGGATTGTATGCCATTACAGATTGCAAATTATTGGATCACTGCTTCTAAATCCCATTACCAGATTCTGAAGTGTAAAACACATTGACCTGACTAACTTGGATTCACTTTAACACCAGGGTGCAACAACTTACTGGGAATTACTATTAGTGTCTTCTAACAACAGATAGTAACACATGATATCTAGGAGCTATGTTCTCCACACAACACCCATAACTTTGCCTCTGCTTTCTATTAATCTCTCCTGTGTCTATGTAGCGCTGCTGCTTAGAGCATTTTTATCCACCAATGGGTGGCTTGTGCCTGTCTGCATTAAATTAGTATGCTTTCTTCGGCTTGCCTTCATTTGATATGAATCGACTTTTTTGTAGAATAACACTGATAGCTCTTGGCATTGGCTTACTTGTGTAAGTGTGCTGCCATGTACTGGTGTGTACTAAAGCACTGTTCTGCCTAGCAAAATTAACAATTCAAATGTAATGGACTAATTGGGCCAATTTCAAATCTAAAGGTTCTAGGTCCCAAGAGATAGAATGTTATATGACCTGGTTCTAAATTAATTTCTGAATTATTCTGGATTGGACCATGAACGTGGGTTCCAGGTGTCAGGTTCTAGATTGTTGGTCCTAGACTCAGGGTCTATTATACTAGCCCATGGTTGTAGAGTATTATAGGTTGTAGGTGCATTGTACCACCTCTCACATTGTTCCTGGAAAATTGTATTTCCTGATTCACTTCACATTTATGCTTTGTAGCCTAAGGAGTTACTTGTGTTATGTGTTGTGTTTCCAAAGATTCAAGTTCCATCACGCCAAGCTTCTGTCAGTGAAGCTTGAACTTGGGAGTGTATCAGAGCCTAAGGGAAGGGTGGAATTTGCAGACCTCTCTGCTATTGTCCGCGACAGCTTAGTAGCTGTTAGCTTGTGGCCCCCAACTTTTTATTGATCGATTTCCTAGATCGATCTTCACCAGTAGCGCAGAGTTTGCTTGATTTACTGCGGTAGGATGGGAATGTGACTTCTGTACATACATCTAATCTCTGTCGGCTCCAGAAGATAACAGTGGCATTCTCGCAAGCTCTATGCCTGTAGCCTACGCTGTAAAAAGGCATGCTTCATGCTAAATGTAATTCTGTGCATGTATTTGAAGATATCTGCTTGCATTATATAGGGGGTCATTACGACTCTGGTGGTAGGGGGTTAATGGGGCTGGTAGAGCTGCCGTCCCGTTAACCTCCTACCACCTCATTACGAGGTCTCCTTGCGTGACCTCCTAAGGACGCCTGGTTTTACCAGGCGTCCTTAGCAGGTCCCGCGAGCAGACCAGGATGCAAACAACGGGCCTGTCATTAACGGGCCCGTTGTCTCCATCCTCCCCATTCCCATTGAGTCCTATGGGGGCTCAAATGGGAATGGAGATGTACAGAGTCTGGGTTCCTGGAATGGGGAAATACCGGGCCTTCCAAGGTCGGAATGGCCCGGTATTTCCCCATTCCAGGAACCGGGACCCGGTACCCGGAATGGGGTTAGCCGCAAATAGCGGCATGGCTACCTCCAGGGTCGTAATGACCCACAGAGGTGTAATAATTTCATTTTGGTGTATTTCAGTGCTGAGATTCCCATGACTTACTATGTCATGCGATCAAACTGTATTTTCAGAAGCATTTTAATTAGAGTATGTTGCGCTGCTTTTTTAGGCTGTTGAATTGAGCAATTAAATAGCCCATGGTTAAATGCACAGTCACTCTCCTTTGAGCTTATTGTATTTGAAATCTATGGGCAGAAGCTAAAATATCTTAATTCATTTCACCACTGTGTTGATATTTCAGCTTGCCGTCTACATTTCTTAAAAAATAGAAGAAAATAATCTCTTTTGTTTGCAGCACTTGTGTGAGTAACTGAATACCTACAATGTACTGTGCTCTGCCTCATTACGAGTTTGGTGATAGCCGGGCCCTCATTAAGGGCATGACTACAGCCAAACTCGCTACCAGCCCAGGCACCCTGCGAATGGGCCATTACCGGCCCATTACGAGATGAATGGGCCAGTAATTGCCCATTCGCGGGTGTCGTTATGGCCGGCCTCCCTATCCCCATTCTGCCTCATAGGGCAGAATGGGGGTCGGGAGCATGGTTGCACCGGTACCGTTAATAGCGGTGCCGGTGCAATCACGAGTTCTACTTGCGGGTGCCAGTCTGCACGCTTGGCCAGACCACGCGTGCAGTCCAGCATCGGCAAGCAGAACTCGTAATGTGGCGGAGAGGTAACACCGTCACCAGTAGCACTACCGGCGCCGTTGTTGCCTTTCCGCCACATTCGTAATGAGGCCCTATGTCTTTTATCTGAAATGGTTTGAAATAGCATTTCATATTATGGCTTTTATTTATTCACTTCACATGGAGGGCCTATGTATGCTGATCTTTAGCTGTTTAAAATACATTTTTTATGAACTTATCAGTTTAGAGGTTCGAGAAAACACATTGGACCTCATTACGACCCAGGCGGTAAGTTACCGCCTGGGTCGTACCTTTACCACCATGGCGTAAACTATGTTTACGCCATGGTGGTTGGCGGACTTACCGCCCCATTCCGAGGTTGGCGGGGCGGTAAGTCCCCATTAACCCATTTACCCTTCCCCATTCCTATTTTTGCCCCATAGGGCATAATGGGAGTGGGGAAGGCGTTAATTACGCCACCGTAAATTACGGTGGCGTAATTAACAACAAGGTCCCTTAGCGCCATGGATTTTACCACCTGCTAAAAGCAGGTGTTAAATCCTCCATGGCGCTAAGGGACCTCGGAATCAGGCGGTAAGGGTCGGCGCTGTTTACGCCGCCGTAAACCCCTTACCGCCTGGGTCCTAATGAGGCCCATTCACTGTTTTGTCTGTTCGATATTTCAGTTCTATGTAGGGCTGACTCACAAAGCACTGCTCATTATTTTGTTGCTCGCTATACTCACATCTGTACTGCACAGTATTGGTTTTAAATGCATGCATGATATGATTTATGATACGATATGCTATTTACAACACACCTATATGCAAGTGTTTCAAGGCGCAACAAGGCAAGGAAAGGGGAACAGAGGGAGGACAATGACAATGACCTTACTAAACCAAGTGACATTGAGATTGTGCAAGTGCATTGGGTAGAGGATGGGAAATAGTGCCAGGAGAGGTGGAGAGGGACAGTACTGTACAAGAAGTGTGCCAGCAAAGTGGCAGGTGCAAGGGTGAGTGCAGTCAGGGTGTCCAATAAGTGCAGGTAGGGGGACCATAGAGTTGCATATGCAGACCCAAGTGCAAGGGTTGCCAGGGGTCAGTGTGGGTGTGGAACTGGGTGGGCAGGGATCTGGGCCCGAAATCAGAGGATAGCCAGGTGGCCAGTGCAGTATCATGTTAATTGTAGGCAGCAAAGAATGGCATACACACTGCCCGAAGTGTTTAAAAGGAAAACGATTCCTTTCAGCGGTCTGTGCATATGTAATGAGCCTAGGACTAAACCGGGGAGTTTTATCAGTCTTGTTTAAAAGACTACTAGGCTGAAGTGCACACACTGTCAGTCTGTGTTTAACGGGGAATCCCTTCTTTAAGGTTCTTGCTAATTTTATATTAGAATATCCATGTGTATTTTCTGTCCGTGGCCAGTTGTCAAAGGATTTTGCAGGAAGGATTTTAGGTAATATTTTGAAGTTAAATGAACGGATTCTTGCTTATATGGTGCCTGCAGCAAATTGCTTAGTTGCCGTCCGTGGATTCTTAGAATAGAGAACCGATGGTACCTGTCTCTGTTATTTATTTGACTGCTGCTGCTTTGCTGGCTCCTTTTGTTTAGTGGACTCTCTGAACATCAAAGTGACGATTCTGGAAACTGCTCTGTGGGCACGATCCAGCTCACATTTAAACCAACATAGAGGATTACACTCTCCAGATAATGAAGCATGCATGCCTAACTCTGTTTGCATATTTTAATTAATATGTTATCTCTTGTTCCTGAGATTGTAGAGCATGTCTACGCTGTATTTCTGGATTCTGCTTTATCACGTTTTTGTTCAGGTTATCATATTGATGTTTTAAAAGAAGGTATTCACTAGTATCAATTTGCACTGTAAGCTCTCTGATAGGATGAAATCCCAGTGTCTTCTCAAAAGACCAAGGGTTTTGTACAAGGGTTCCATGTCTCGCATTGCCATGCGGGATCTTCAATTCTCGGTGGAAACCACTAATATATCTTTCCCTAGAAAGACAGAGTTCTGGCTCAGTATCAGGCAGGTAGGTCATTCTTGACTGACGTGCTCTACATAAATGGCATCTGAATTTACCCATAATTTACATGTGCTTAAAGAACATGTGAAGGTAAATAAGTATGTGTCTGAGGCTGCTGTACTCTTATTATAAAATCTCCTTTGATCTTATATACATTGTACCTGGACAACCAGGATTTCGCCTGGTCTATGCATTGCAAAGGAATCTACCTGTCCTGTGTAAATGATGAGTATGCCCCACCAGCCATTATCTCATAAATCCCCTTGTCAGTACCAACAGAGGGTAAACCTGCATCAGTCTGTTTCACGGACGCACTCATAGTGTACAGATAAACAGGTGTTTATTCCTACCTACTGCCGTAAGGGCTAGGACTTTTAAATCACAACAGTAAACCCTCATTTTACACAGTGCTGGTGAGTTATATTAGTGGTACTTGTCACTAGCTGATCGGTGTGCCTGTCTATGACTCCTATGACTCCCTATCTACATGTCTTTGTAATTGTTAGAAGGCATTCTCATTAGAACCCCCACACTGCTCTCCACAGTGAAAAGGGGAAAGACTTAAACTCCATGAAACTGCACACTTTTGGCATGATAAATTAAGTTAATTTGCTATGACATAATGAAAGGGTTCGAGAACCTTGAGGGCCCCACATTGAAGGGAGCTATACCGCTTGTTGTGTTTTAACGACCTCCCAGATAAATAAGTACTCTGCCCCTCTCTCAGCTCAGCACGGAGAAGAGAGTGGTCTAGCGTCCTCTGATTTGAACAGACGGATCTACCGCTACTGTACTGACTACAAAGGGACGTATACCCAGGCCAGTCCAGAGCTGATCTGAGCTATTATTACAATTATTACATTTGTGATTTGTGGGCCTCAATGTATGTCCTCTACACCCTCATGTCAATAACATTTTTTAACCCTTAAAATCCCTCTGTAGCCAAACTCCCTTTGATTGGTTGCGTTTGGTTGCTCTGGCATGTTAGTGGAAATATTTACACCACCCTCCAAAAAAAATTCACCAGCTGTCAATGTAGGACTGTCTGGTGGGTGAATGGTTGTGAACGTGTGCATGCATGAATGGGGCCCAGGCAAAGGGAATTGGAGCTTGGACATTTAATTACATTATTTACTGCTATTTATGGGCAAAGCTAACATGATGAATGTTATTACTTGGAGGTGGGTTTAGGGTGGGTGATTTATAGCACAAATGGGGCAGGCAGACTGGACATGTTCTTTCTGTGGCATGGCACTGTTTACTCACATAAGGCACAAGGATTTTTGCGGGAGGTTGGGGGCAGTCAGCAAGTAAATGGATTCTTAATGTGGCATAGCATGTTTTACTGGTGTTAAGGTCAAAGTTAACATAATGAGTTGTCATGGAATGTCAAACCAGTCTGTCCAGTGGGGTAAGCGCAAGAGGTGAGACAAAATCTCATTTCAGAATTTCCTGTCATGATAGAAGAACTATTTAAACATTGATTTTAGAAGGCAGGGTAGAATGTAGTTTCTTGAAGGGGATTAGCAATTACCTTCCTACATTATATCCTGTAATGATATATTAGGTAATGTTTAGGTATAGATAGAAAGAGCAGTAGTGTGATATGTGATTAAGGGCAGTCCAGACTGCAAGACTGCAATACTTAAACCATCAACTCTAATGTTAAACCCTGCAAAGGTATACCCAAAGCGCTTTAGTGCTCAAATGGAGTCTAAAGAGGTCTATACAAGAATTATAGTGAAAGCAGCTGTGTAGCAAAGGAACTTTAGTATTCATTTCATAGATACGTAGTGAGAAGTGTGTTTTTGAGTAAACATTCATTCATTTATATAACCATTCATCAGAGTCAAACGCTAAGCAGCTTGATCATTTTATAAATGTATAAATGCAAATATGCTTACATACATAAGTTAGATTTGAATAGTCTAGTACATTAATACCTATACAAACATACAGACACGGGGCCTCATTACCCGGTAGGCGGTGAGCCATGGCCATGGTAAAATACCGGCACCGCCTTGGCGGAAAGGGGATTTACCTCCCCATTCCAAGGTTGGAGGGGCGGTAAATCCCCCTTCCGCCATTGCCCTTCCCCATTCCCATTTCTGCCCCATAGGGGTCTATGGGAATGGGGAAGGCGCTAATTACGGCACCGCAATTTTGCTGTGCCGTAATTAGCTCTGAGGTCCCTTAGCGGGTTGGATTTTAACGCCTGCAAAAAGCAGGCGTTAAATCCCCCAACCCGCAAAGGGACCTCGTAGTAAGGCGGTAGGGATTTACCGGTACCGGTAAATCCCTACCGCCATCCGTGTAATGAGGCCCATAGTGAGCAGGCAGTGGAACCAAATCAACTCCATTTTCTATTTAGCAGAAAATAGACAGCATCTCTCTTGGAAGCTAAGACAAGCACCTTGTGTATCTTCTCTCATGGCAGGAATAGCATATTCTTGTCATATATTCTGATGTAGAAGTGAAGTGATCCTAACATCACCCTCCAGCTCAGCTCACCTTCTGTCAGACCCTGATAATTATGCTTCATTGGCCAAATTGGCGGTACATCAAGAGACTGAATCATTGGAACAAGATGCAAATATGCTTACATACATAAGTTAGATTTGAATAGTCTAGTACATTAATACCTATACAAACATACAGACACGGGGCCTCATTACCCGGTAGGCGGTGAGCCATGGCCATGGTAAAATACCGGCACCGCCTTGGCGGAAAGGGGATTTACCTCCCCATTCCAAGGTTGGAGGGGCGGTAAATCCCCCTTCCGCCATTGCCCTTCCCCATTCCCATTTCTGCCCCATAGGGGTCTATGGGAATGGGGAAGGCGCTAATTACGGCACCGCAATTTTGCTGTGCCGTAATTAGCTCTGAGGTCCCTTAGCGGGTTGGATTTTAACGCCTGCAAAAAGCAGGCGTTAAATCCCCCAACCCACAAAGGGACCTCGTAGTAAGGCGGTAGGGATTTACCGGTACCGGTAAATCCCTACCGCCATCCGTGTAATGAGGCCCATAGTGAGCAGGCAGTGGAACCAAATCAACTCCATTTTCTATTTAGCAGAAAATAGACAGCATCTCTCTTGGAAGCTAAGACAAGCACCTTGTGTATCTTCTCTCATGGCAGGAATAGCATATTCTTGTCATATATTCTGATGTAGAAGTGAAGTGATCCTAACATCACCCTCCAGCTCAGCTCACCTTCTGTCAGACCCTGATAATTATGCTTCATTGGCCAAATTGGCGGTACATCAAGAGACTGAATCATTGGAACAAGAGCTTAAACCATTACTAAATAAACATCTAAAATAACTGTCCTTACTGCAAATCTGGGATTAAGTGAGCAAATGAGTGTTATATTTTAGACCTAGCTCATTCCCTTCACAATAGAATAGCAGGGGGATCATTAGTGAGGGTAAGTTATAGAAATCCCTTTTAAAAATAAAAACAGGTGAATTAGGTGTAAGTAGTAAGGGAAACTAGCATAGTGTTAGTTGGGAAGAAAGTGCAAAAGGGGTGTGGGCCAGCAATGACATCCTCTTGGCCACAAAAAGTGATAACATGATACCCTATTTAATGTAACATTTACTCCCATACAAACCTGCACATGCTAATGTTTTTATTTAAATTCTAGCAAATCATAGTATTCAGGGGCCTTGTCTCAGCCATTGTTGCTCCTACAGAGTGGAATAGAAGTGGGTTAAGTACATCTTTAGTTGTAAAACATTTTTACATTTGTTAAAACATATTTTATTTAGAGATAGAGAGGGATAGAGAGGGATGGAGAGGGATAGAAAGGGATAGAGAAGGATAGAGAGACATAGCGATAGCGAGAGAGGGATAGAGAGCGATAGAGAGGGTGAGAGAAAGATGGACGAAGAGGAGAGAGAGAGAGAGAGAGGGATAAAAAAGGGATAGAGAAGGGTAGAGAGCGATAGAGAGGGAGAGAGAGATAGCTTTCCTTGACATGACACATATTTGTCATTTATACGATTTCTTTAATTTTCTTTCTCTTTGATTACATATGTTTACAGGTGTGTCCACCCTTTATTGTATGCTTCTCATGAATCACATGCTTGTCATATGTGTATCTTAGTAGTCATTACTTCTTTACTCCATATGTCATTTTATGGAATTGTTGCTTTACTTTCACCTTGTCCTCCTGATTCTGGAGCTACACTGTCATGTGCTTTCCTGACATCTGTTAGATGGATCCAATAGTTCAGGCCCTTCACCTTAACTGCTGAAGTTGTGCAATATATTACTTCATAAGGGCCATGAAATCTTGGAGAATTCCACCTTATTACAAAGCTGCGCACATAAACTAATTCCCCTGGCATTAATGGCTTTGCCGAGCTGTCAACCACAGTCGTTGTTGTGTCTGTTTCATCATCTTTTGTGAAGGGTGGTTCTATTTGTTAGGCAATGCTTCTTACTGCTTATGTGATTTGGGTGAGATATTCTTTAAATTCCATACGTAATATTGTTACAGTTTTGTGGGCATAAGATACTCGTCTTACTGGTGACAGAGGAGTTTACATTCTTCTCCCTGTCACTATCTTGTGGGAGGATGAGTGGTGGTCTTTGCTAACCTGTGTACGTAGTTCGAATAGGGCCAAAGGCAAGCAATAGACCCATTTCATTTTAAGGTTGTGACATGATTTGGATAGTCTGCTCTTGCGGAGGCCGTTTATTTTTTAAACAATCCCGTTCACTAGTGAAAGGTAAATTGAACACATGTTATGCTTTATTCCCAATAGTGTAGTCACTTCTTAACAAACTGCACCATTTTGCTGCCCCAAGCCCTCCCATCTGTTCCTTTAATCAGCCGGAGGCTGAATCAGATGATTCCGGCATCGATACGAAAAGAAAATGTTGGGCGCTGCACGGGGCCCATAACGAGGCTTGGTAACAGCTACGTTGCTAGGCAACATTGAGCCTTATTTCAGCCCACAACTTCTGCCGGCAGGCGGAAAGCCGGCAGCCCGGCGAAGGTCAGGAAAAGGCCCTGTTTTGCTCCTGAGCCCACTCATTGTCCCCAGCGAGGTGGAGAGGGCAGGAGCCCCCACCAACTGCCAGCATACCCACCAGCTCAGCATCGCACCACGAGGACCCGCCCAGCAGACAAATCAATCAGGGTGAGATCTGCCTTGCCCTGCACCATATTGCTGCCCCGAGCCCTCCCATCTGTTCCTTTAATCAGCCGGAGGCTGAATCAGATGATTCCGGCATCGATACTAAAAAGAAATGTCGGGCGCTACACGGGCCCATAACGAGGCTTGGTAACAGCTACGTTGCTAGGCAACATCGAGCCTTATTTCAGCCCACAACTTCCGCCGGCAGGCGGAAAGCCGGCAGCCCGGCGAAGGCCAGGAAAAGGCCCTGTTTTGCCCCTGTTTGGCGCATGTGAGCGCTACTCCTAACCTACATGCCCCCTCCAACCGAACCGAGCTGCGGTGCTGGAGCCTCCACACCCGAAAGCAGCTCCAACTGCATCAGCGAGAAGTAGGAGCTCCCTCCACCCTCTACAGAAGCAGCAGGCTAAATGATCGAGGCCCGCGTGCCATGCAAGACGCAAGGTAGGCCATATGCCTCTCCCAACTGCACTCTAGATTTTGGCAACATGAAGCTCTCTCTGCCACAGGTAATTGCACCCTAGCAGTCTAACCTGTCAGCTTATGCCTTATAGTTTTGCGCTCCAACACGCCAATACTCTCCTCGCACTTGACACTCTAGTATTGTAGTTCCAGGTACGACCCGGAACTCAATTGCCCCCTTACGGCGTATTGGCTCCAGTATCCCACCCGAACCCAGGCGCTGCCTAACTCAGCCTAGGTGCTATTCTGGACCCAGATGCCGCCACACTGTAGCATGTGCTGCACCCCAGGGTCACTAATAGACCACATTTGACTTATGCTGTGCCTTTTGGTCGTTAATAGACCACAACCAACTTGTGTAGTGCCTTATGGTCGCTAATGGACCACACCTGATTTGTGTTGTGCCCTATGGTCGCGAATAGACCACACCTGATTTGTGTTGTGCCCTATGGTCGCTAATAGACCACACCTGATTTGTGTTGTGCCTTAGGGTCGCTAATAGACCACACCTGATTTGTGTTGTGCCTTAGGGTCACTAATAGACCACACCTGAATTGTGTTGTGCCCTATGGTCGCTAATAGACCACACCTGACTTGTGTTGTGCCTTATGCTCGCCAATAGACCACACCTGAGTTGTGTTGTGCCCTATGGTCGCTAATAGACCACACCTGATTTGTGTTGTGCCTTATGGTCACTAATAGACCACGCCTGATTTGTGTTGCGCCTTATGGTCACCAATAGACCACACCTGAGTTGTGTTGTGCCCTACGGTCGCTAATAGATCACACCTGATTTGTGTTGTGCCTATGGTCACCAATAGACCACACCTGATTTGTGTTGCGCCTTATGGTCACTAATAGACCACTTCTGCTTTTGTGTGGTGCCTTACCTATAGCTACCACGATACTTTACTACTGTAGTGCCTATCCAGTGTCTACACATACGTTAATTGAGTACACAAACTACCCTTGGTAATAACCCATGAACCACATTGCCCCCATCTTTAGAGCCAAGTCATCCACAATGGCTACATTTAGAGGCGCCACTCTAACTATGGCTACCCTCCTCCCGTTGCTCCAGAATATCTCACCTCAGAACCGCACCCACACTACCGCACCACTTTACCCAGATCTACTATCTCCAACAGAATGGTTAAACAAATTTGTCCGCCCACCCTCACCCTACATACCCTGTCCCACACCCCTTAGAAACACTAGACTAGGTTCTCGCCTTGCTGCACCTACCACCACGCTCATGAACATAGCCCCACCGACCATGATTAGAAACGATAGACTCAGCTATCGCACTATTCTTTATACAAAACTCAACAGAACTCTTCTCAATCAGACTAAGTACCCTAAGCAGCCTACCTCACTCACTGACCTCCCACCGAGTCACAACCCAGCTATACTTCATTCGCCACCACACACCAAAGCCAACTCTCCACAGAGCTCCATCAAGGGAGCTCTCATCAATGCTCGCTCTTTGGTAGCCCACGCTACTGATGTCGCCGACATTATCGCCACTAACCACCTAGACTTTATCGCTATCAGGGAGACATGGCTCCACCCTGCAGCTGGTCCCACTATAGCTCTAGCCACTCCGGACAACTACAACCTCATCCGAGCTGACATGGAATAGGAGGAGGAATAGCAATTATTGCGAAATCCACCCTAAACATTAGAGAAGTAACTAGCACAACCCTACCTTCAGCCGAACTTTTATCCATCAAACTCCCATTATCTGACACACAAACCATCCTTCTCCATATTATATACAGACCCCCTGGACTCCCCTCCACCTTTGAAGAGGATATCTCTTTCCTACTCACCACCAATCAGAAACCGAGTTCCCAAATCCTCATCCTGGGAGATTTCAACTTGGGACTCAATGACCCCAATGATAACCAGGCCACTTCCCTTAATGACACGATTACTCATCTAGGCTTCACCCAACACATTAATCAACCTACACATACAAAAGGAAGATCCCTGGATTGGCTTGCAGATGCCAACTGCAACCTCTCACTGACAGACATCACCCCCTATGCTTGGACCGACCATCACCTTATTACCTTCTCTTTACCTAGATCCTCACCATCCACTGCACGACCCACTAAGCTACCTCAAATAATCTCCAGAAATAGCCGCAACATCACTATAGAGAACCTCAAAACTCTCCTCGCACCTATCAGTAAAGTTAACTTACCAACGCTAAATAACAACCCTGCAGACATAGTAGACCTATATACCTATATAACAATACCTTAGAACTAGCCCTCAACCAGATTACTCCCCTCAAACAACTCAAACAACGAAAAGCCAAACCTATTGCCCACTCCAACAAATGGTTCTCAGCAGAACTAAAAGCTCTCCGCAATATCAAAAGAACTGCAGAAACTAGCTGGAGAAAAGCCCCTTCTCTCTCCACGAAAGACAAATTCGCGTCAGCTGCCTCCACCTACAAATCCGACATCTTAAACACTAAAAAAGAGATCTACAACTTGAGAATACAAAATGCCAAATCCAGCACTAAAGAACTCTTTTCGATACTAAAATAACTTGAATCACCACTGCCTCCTACAGAGGACTGCATCAAAGACAAGGCCTGGTGTAACAATATCCAGCTCGCCCTCGCTAACAAAATTGCCCTCCTACAAACCAAGATAGAAGCAAAAAAAAGCTAGCCTTGCCTCCAAGCAGAACCCCAGCAGCAAGATTAACCACACCACCCCTAATTGCCCCTCTTTCCACTTCTCACCAGTCTCAGAAGAGGAAGTAATCAAGATAATCGCTAGTCTCAAACCATCCAACTGCAAAGGTGACATTTGCCCCGCATCTGTCATCAAAGACGGAGCTAATGAGCTAGCCCCTCTCATCACCTCTCTGATATACTCCTCCTTCAAAAACTCAGTGGTCCCCAACAACCTTAAAGAAGCGTGGGTTCTACCCCTGCTCAAAAAACCTAACCTAGATCCCAACATTCCCACTAATTATGGGCCCATCACCACAGTCCCATTTCTTCTCAAAATCTTGGATAGGGTAGCCTATCTCCAAATACAACAACATTTGGAAGACAACAACCTTCTAGGCCTGCGGCAATCCGGCTTTAGACCAAGGCACGGGACGGAAACGGCCCTCTTGGATCTAAAAATCCAAATGGATGACGCCAAAGACAAGGGCAAACTGGCCATCTTGCTCTTGTTGGATCTCTCTGCTGCCTTTGATCTGGTTGACCACCAGATCCTTACTCAACACCTCTCCTCGGCTGCTGCATTCTCTCAGAATGCCACAAAGTGGATCCAGTCATTTCTATCTGACAGGTCGACTAGAGTCTTCACCCCCACTGCGGCTGCTGACCCTATCCCAATCACATGTGGAGTGCCCCAAGGCTCCTGCATTTCTCCCACTCTTTACAACATCTTCACAAAGCTCCTTTTTGACTGTCTTGACGATCTGGGTGTCAGTTACACTAATTATGCTGCCGACACCCAGGTCCTCATCACGCTCACTGGCAGCTATGAAGAAAATGTTGCTAAACTTAATGACATCTACCTAGAAATCCAAGCCTGGATGTCTACACACAGTCTTTGCCTAAACGACGATAAGACAGAATTGCTTATCGTAGGCTCCCAGGCTCGCCTCAATAAACTGGACCAAAGGTACCAATGCCTTACCATTGATGGGAACATCATAAAAGTATCCAAAGAGGTCAAAACTCTAGGTGTATACCTCGACTCTACCTTGTCTCTAAAGAAACAAATAAACTCTACCATCTCTACTACCTCATACACCAACAAATTGATCAATGCCTGCAGACCTTTTCTCTCCACCTCTAGTTGCCTCACCCTATCTAGAGCACTGGTATTGTCTAAATTAGACTATTGTAACACACTCTACTTAGGCACTACCACTAAAAACTTGAACAGGCTCCAGATCTTGCAAAATAATGCACTAAGATGTGACCTCAACCTCCCGCGCAAGGCGCACATATCCACGGTTAGCAAAGAAGTCCACTGGCTCCCGATCCACGACAGAATTAAGCTAAGAATCCTGGTCATCACCCACAAGTGCCTGTCACGTACTTCCCCACGCTACCTTTCAGACAAATTCTCTAGACACCGCCCCATTAGACCCACCAGAACTCCTTACCTGCACCAACTAAAGATCCCCAACTATAACCTAAAAACAGCAGGAGGCTCCAGTTTCCCAGTGCTCGCAGCACAATATTGGAACACCCTCCCTCCTACAATTAGATCAGTATCCGCATTCTGGCCTTTCAGAGCTATGGTTAAATCATGGCTACTAGCCTAGACATCTTGACTCTCACCGACTCGACCGGCCAGCCGCCGCCTCCTTTCTGCAATATAATTGTAATGCAATCAGCAATGCTTACCCTATCTACAGTCTATTCAGGACCAATCTGTAACCCGGTCCTCTTTCGGCACTGCAACTATTTTGTGCCTACTCTCTGTACATACTCCTCTCAATATATTCTACTTTTGTATGTAAACATTCAGACCCTGAACCAATGTATGCTCTGTCTGCTGCATTATGATGTTTTGTATGCTCTGTCTCTTGTATTATGATGTTTTGTAACGATTTGCAACTCTGCTGTGCACATGATTGTGCGCCCAGTTACCTGAGGGTTCGAACGCGCTTTATAAATAAACAAACTAAACTAAACTAAAATGTGTACCGTTGTTGGAGCTGATGACATCACATATTCCCCAACGCGGGAACACCTCTCCTACCAAATATGTTGTAGCGCATTTTGCATCTGGGTGTGCACATGGTCCTGCTTCCACCCACCTCACCCCATTGTATCTCTCCCCCTTGTCTGCGTAATCAATGTGTAGCTCATGGAAAGGACAGACGGGGTGAGGTATTGTTCCTTGTAATGTTCAGAGTGTCCTTACTGAATTGTATGTTTGGCTCATGATGCACTCAATGGTCATTTTAATGAGGTGCTCGTGGAGGTTTGATACAAACCAGTCCTCCTAGATGTTTGGAGCTATATGCTGTTTGGTGGTGTGGGCGGGGAAATGCAGTTGTTGGAATGCTATTTGTAACAGCTCTACGGGCATTACTACTTTCCCTGTTGTATCCTGTCTCCACAGGAGATCTGTTGGTGATTGTGTACAACCCCTTCTTGACCATATGTCCTTTTTCTGCTGGTGGAGCTTTCTTTTGTAGTTCTATTATTTATGTAACAGGCAAAGCATTATACCCATCTTCCTTTTCTTCCTCTTTTCTGCTTTTCTGAATGCATTCTGTAGGCAATATTTTTGTAAAGTATGCCGCCATTTTTGCTATGGCTTCCCAGTGATATTTCATCACTGTTGTTTGTGTGGGCTTGGCATTTCACCATGCACTACAGAAGGATCTCCAAGAGTCTCAATCAGTTTGTTTAATTCTGTGTGCTGTACTGGTGACCCATCTGCCCTCCTGAACCCCCTTCTCACCCAGCAGGGCAATCCAGCATGTACAGTAGTGGTGACCTATGCTGTATCTGAATATATGGTTACTGCACATCCTTTTGCTGCATGCAACGCTTCAATCAGTGCATTCAGCTCTGCCGCTTGCGCTGAATAGTGCATGGGCAGTCTTTTTTGGATCAGAATCTCATACTTTCCTTCCGCAATTCTCACCACTGCTGCATCCGCATGTTTCTCTTCTGTCTCTGGACAAATAGATGCAGACTCATCTACAAAGTACTCTTCATCCTCGTCTAATGCATTCACCGTGCATTGCTCTGTGCTCTGTAAGGAGCATAGCGGGGTTTCCTGTCTTGCAACGTACTATGTGGATGTTTGGGCTTGAAATTATTGTTTCATAAACTGTTGCTCTTTGCATAGAGGGTATTGTCTCACTCGGGGCAACACCGCTCTATTTTTCAATTTCATTTTATGGACGTAAATTATTTTAATAATCCAACAACATGTGAATTGGTAGTCCATACATTTGGGGGCACCTGCTGCAAATCTGTGTTACAAAATGATGGTGGTGCACCAACAATGGCCATGAGGGAGGTTGTTACTTGTCTATTCTGCACCATTATATCACAAGGCATACATATTTCCATTATTATTTCTCCATAAGTGCCATTGTTGGTGAACAACTCCTCATCTGTCAACTCTCGCAATGCTATGTTTGGATGTACACACAACACTGTCCGCCAATCACACCTGTGCATGTCCAGGCCATTCACCACATAAAACGTTTTGCCGACCCCTGTGCTCCCTGCAAATCGAGTGAGAGCACTGTACCAGGTAGTATTTTAGGGGTAGCCACAAAATTGGAGGGTACTCTCCAGTCATTACGTGTTATTTCTGGCACTACTCTTGCCAACACCTGTATGCCATAAATAAACATATCCCAATTTATGGGAATTTCTCACACTACTATTTCGTTTGCCAATGTCTGTACCAATAGCATGGCCCTGAGAGCACACATCCCTGGAGTAGAGCACACTATACACCTGCCTGTAAATGACACCATGCTCACACACTGTACTCCTGTTATGTTCAGCTTGCTGAGGAGGTCTCTTCCTAATAAATTTACAGGTGAATTTTTGTAGTAAAGTAGGGGTGCTCATAGTGTTTTCCCCCCACTCTGATGTCCAAATCTTCAATGTAAGGAACCATGACCACAGCCCCAGAGAATCCCTGCATCTCAAGATTTTTGACCGATAGTGGAAAATGTCCTGCACACAGACATGACTTCTCCGCTCCCGAGTCCACCATAAAGATGAACTGGTTGTTTCCTATTTTTGCCCCCACCAATGATTCCTCGTCTGGGCGTACGGTAGTCTATAGTCTATAGGACTGGACACGCAAGGGCTCTCTGTGGGCTGTCCTAATCTGGGTGTATATCTGTCCCGGAGCAGGAGTAAATGTTATCGCTGAGCATTTGCAGTTGTGACAAAGGTGATTGCATGTGTATGTGTCATCTGATTCTGACGAGTGAGACGTGTATGCCTATTTTGTGGCAGTTGTCTCTGTATGTTTGGCCCTTGCAGATGTGTGCTGCCCTGCTGTTCATCCTGCCCATTGCTTCCTATAGGCAATCCATAGGGGATGCCTGGGTGTGGGTGTACATATTGGTATCCATTGCCATACCTCTGATCATTTTGGTAGTTAGTTGTAGGGCAGACACGACATTCCTTTGCAAAGTGGCCCCATCTCCCACATGGCCAACATGCCCCCTGTTCTCCTCCCCTAAATCCTTGTCCTGCCCATGGTACCCACCTCTTCCTCTTGCGGGCCTTCCTTGTCACTGGGGTCCTGTGTACTGCTCTTCTCCACCACATTGTTCCTGCCCATTGTTTGTCCATGTACCTGCCATTCTAGCCTGTAATGCTACAGTTTCATAACCCTCTTCTCCCTGCCATTCCGCGGGTGGTCCTGTGGTTAATGCCGCAACCTTCACTAACTTACTCTGTACCAGTTGTGCTTCTTCTGGTAATCTTCTTTGGGCTATTTCTTTTTCCCTTTCTTTGATCCTCCTGCATTGGTGTACTGTAATGTTCTGTATTTCTGGCCATCCCTTGGCTTCTATCCCAGCAATTTTATCAAGGATTTGAGGATGAACTAGAACAGGGAGGTGGATTGGTCCCACGCTGTACCCGTCTCCGCCCACCACATATCCTGCATCTGGAAAACTAACTGGAAAGCCTCTTCATCGTCCCCCCATAGTGCATTGCATAACGGAGTGTAAATCTGGGATATCGAGGAAGGTCCTTTGCAGTGCATCACACACCTGTGCCCTTACATTGTTAAAAGACGCCCCATCATGACGATCATTGCCCATCATTACCGCCAGGAATCCCGCCTTCACCCACACGCCACCTACCTGATCGCCCACTGCTGATACCACAAGGCTTTTGATATCTCCTATGGCCAAGGGGACCCCTGCCATATTTTTCTCAAATGCGTATATCCATTTTCCCGCTCCCCCTGAAAGTAGTAGGAGAGCTTTTAATAAGTTTGTTTTATCCATTAACACCCAAGGGACACAATGGGTGCGTCCTGCTCCCTTGTGGATAAGCGGCATTTGTCATTTTGACCTTATCTTTCCTTGACTTACCTTCACCCCTTTCTCTTTTGCTATTGCAATTCATCCTAGTCTGTTGCAAAGCCTTCCTTCCCACCCTTCTTCTCCTGCTTCTGTTACTTGTGGAGTTGCCCACTGTATCTGTTGGATTCCTCCCGCAGCCCCCTCATCTGACTCATCAAAATAACTCCAGCATTTCTCTTCCCTTTCAGATGCTACTGTATCGTATCCCACACTTACTGTCACTCCTTCTCGCTCCACCTGCACTGTTTTAATTGGTGTGTTATCTACGGATTTCCATTCCTCCTCTGGTAACTCAGTGGAACTTTGCAATGGGGGCGGCAACTATGGCTGTCCTCCCCCTGTGTGGGGACAAAGTTGTTTCGCATAATGTCCGCAATCATGCTAACTCTGCCTGCGTACTTGTCACTAATACTTCTAAATCAGGGGCACCTGTGGGATTGGCTGGAACATATGGGGGAGGTGGTGCAGTTACTGGGGTGGCTGGTGCGCTTGGTTGTTGTAAATACAGTGGATCACAATACCCTTCAGTGGGCCTTGTAAGCAGTGGGTATAATTTCTTTGGTTCTGCCCCCCCACCTTTCTCTCCCACCTCACAATTTGACACTGCTGGGGATTCTGCTTCCTTCTCGTTTCTATTTGTAGGGGGTATTTCTTCAAACATACTCCACAAATCCAACACCTCTCATCTGTTTTGAAGCTGCTTCCCTTTGTACTTAGCCATCAAGTATGTTTCCACATGATCTAATATTAATTATTCAAAGTATCCCTCTTCTGGCCAGACCCGGGTGGTCCCTCCCCTTTAATGTCTGTCACCCACTGCCCATGACATTTCTTCATTTTATTGCTACAGAGAGGGAGGTGTTTACAAATGTGCGTGAGGGGCTTGTCCCCGGCCATACTGCTGCCTTATACCTTTCGCCTCCCTCAGTGTGTGTGTGGAAGTGTCTGCTACTACCGTTAGTCCTTAACCTTTGATATATCACTTACACCTTTGACTCCATTCTTAAATCAATTACTTATACATTGCAATGATGGACACATAAAACATAAAGAACGTTTTTAACCAGTTAACGTTTAGACACAACAGACTGACAAATACAATAACAACACTGAACAGAGAACATAAAACCTTAAAAATTCCCTGATACCCCAACCCTTTGTTCAGTCAAACGTTTACTTCTCCCCGCTTACACTGAACATTCACATCTCCTCTGCCCCTCCTGGGCCTTCCTCCAGAATATTTTACAAACTACTATTTTCCTGAGCCTACTAAATCTATGAGGCTCCTACTTTTATCCTTTTCCTCACTTATATTCCAGCACTGGTCGGGGCAGTGCTATGCGGCGCCGCCTTCCACCCCCTTTCAGAGCTAGGTTCCCGTATCTCCTCTTACTTCATCACCTTGTTTATAAAAAAAAAATAAATGGCCATAAAAGAACAAACAACTCCTTTATACTCAACAATCACTCTATTCACTTACCTCCAGCCCAACCCATAACGCTGCTCCCTTACCAAATCTGCTCCATTGCTGTTTTAAAATTCCCATCTTTAATTCTTCTTACAATCAATACTCACATGTCTGTGGTATTGCAAGAGCCTTCATTCGCGGTCTATCCACAGTGGGGGTCTCCCTGTGGTGAGCCCTGCCCGGCTCCGGCGAGCACGTGGGTATTCGTAAAGCCAGAAACCACAAAACCTGCTCAGGAGCATTCGCTTTTTGTAGATTCTGGGGAGCCATAGGTGGCAATGGCCTTCCTGGGGAAGCCCTGGATCTCGCCGCACTACAGGGGTGTCAAAGAATAATCACGTCAGACTGGACACCACTTGAAAGCAACCTCGTCCCAACACAATACCAAAAAAGACAAATAAAGGATGCACCCCACTAGGGAATGAGACCAGGAGGTGGATTTCAAGTTGAACAAAGTTTTATATAAGATAAAGTTGTGCATGCAAAGAACTCTGCAGCCCTGAGAAACGTTACTTGAACAGTACTTTATAAGCTCTGGAAACGTCACTATTGACACTTCCCTATAGGTGCATAATAGTACAACAGGATTGGTGAAATACATAGATACATTATAGAAGTTTAAAGGCTGGTCCCACGGGACTGGCTGGTAGTTCGGAGGTTTGTCGGGCAACACATGGGTCAGCTGGGCTCGAATCCACTTGGTGATGGTCAGGCATACAAGATGCAACTTTTCTAGCCAATCTATCTTAGCACAACAGGAAATGAAGGCACAAGACACATGACTACAATACAAGTTGCCATTTACTGGGTTGTTGCAAAGTTCATTTTGACAAGTATATGGTTAACATACTCTTTTTAACCCCATAGACCCATAAACCACAGTGCCCTGAGCCAGGTGACCATCATGCAGGTTTTTTTGATCAGCCTGATGCCTCATGATATAAATCGACATGTGTTGTTTCTACAGTGAACATATAGTGTGAAGGGATTAGGACTGTGGTGGGTGCTTGGTTTGGTCACTACAAAGGGGTTAGAGGTGTATCTGCATCAAAGCACTGGGGAATGTGGGCAGGGGCTCTGTGAGCAGTAACATCTTAAGGTGGGGGGGTCGAGGGAGCACAAGTAGGTTTGTGGAGACAGCTGGGCACACAAGTCATAGTTTGCTCCGGTCACATGCAGGACAGTGCGCTCATAGGAAGAAGGATACTGAATATTTGCAACAATAAATGGCTGAGTTTCCATGAGAAATGGGTTTGTGCAGAGCTGCCAGTAGGTGGAGCCGGAGGGGGAGGTTGGGCTTGTTGTACGCGGCACTGGACAGAGGGAGAGATGGTTTTACAGATCATTGTGCGTCCTAGCAAAAGATGGTGTTCAGGGTAGCACAAAATGGAGCCTGTCTGTCTCACCAAATGGTTCTGTTTACCGTCTTGTTTGTTGGTAAATCCAAATCATATGTACAGGTAAACAAGCATGGGGACATCTCCCACCATTGGGCAGACACAAGATCTATTTCTTGCTGGAATGTCGAGGTGGGTCAGAAAGACCTTTCCTTCCCAACTGTATTCTCTTTACTGTTGGCTGATGTCAATGCTGGGCCTGAAATTCAGATAGTGACGATTGCACTGTAGAGAAAGCTGGGTGCAGCACTTCTGGGATGTTTAGGGGCCCTGGGTAAAAGACAAGCAGTCGCCATCTTTGCACAATGCCTGTTATATGCAGTCCTAACAATGGAGACATCTTTTAAAGTGGAACTACATCATGGGGTGGTGGACCCACACCCTTCTCATGAGGAGGATGAGACTCTACATCAACAACGGGACTGATATACATTGACACGCGATGATTGGTGAGGACTAAAGGTTAATGATAGACTACATTAAAATATGAACATGTTCCATGGTCCATGAAAGTGGGAATAATTAGCCGGAGGTTTCATAGGGATTTGTGGGTTTGAGCTTCTCTGGAGCTATAAGGGTAAGTGAACTGGGGGGCTATGAGGGTTGGGTGGGTATCGGGGTAGGACAAGATGCTCTCCGTGTCTTGCAAGATTTGAAAATAAAAGCCTTGCATGTACACTATACATCCTTTGAAAATAGTTTGGTGATATTTTGAATTTGAATTTGGATTTGTAACATGCCACCTACAGACAAACCAAACTGCATCAAGGCGCAAGTATACAAATATGCCAGCAACTTACTTAAAAAGGCACATCTTAGGTACACGGTTAGAAAGAAATTAACAGAACAACCACGTTTTAATTGGAGAAAATGATCCAAACGCTGAAAATATTGCGGTAAGGTGTACCACAATCTAGGAGCTGCTACTGAGGATCGTCTGCCACCTCCATGCAAAGCCTTTGCAAAAGGAATTATCAGCAGTTTTTTATCTTTTGATCGTAAAGCTATTGAATGTGAATATCTATGGATTTTACTTTGCAGATAAAGAGGTGTCACGTCGTGTAAACATTTAAACGTTAGGTTTAATGCTTTGAATACAATCCGTCTATTCACAGGGAGCCAATGAAGGGAACGGCACAGGCCAGGGAGAGTCACAGCATTGTGGGAAAAGTCAGTCGAACTGTTGCATTTCGTTTTTTGTTTTTTTTTTAAACCCCATTTAAATGAAATCATCACTTTACAATGCAGAATGTTCACATGAGGGAATTTAACCGAGTCCTTGATGTAAATACAAAGGCACAAGGACGCAAAACATGCAATACAAAGACATTGGAAATAGAGTTGTATAACCATCATACTGTTCCATCCAGGCCAGATTCAAGGGGTCGGGGAAGGTAGTTAGAGAAAGTGAGGCATGCTCAAATCTAATCAGAGGGCAACAAGGTAGATAAATATTGCCTGAAAGGTACCCTTATGCCCCTGGGAAGTATGTACTGGGGTGTCATCTCGAAAAAGCTATTTTCTGAATCACAGTTCCAGATGAGGTCTTTTAGCCAGTTCTGCTTGGTTGGGGCGTGGGGGGCTTGTTCATCCAGGGTAAAAGGTTACAGTTCTTAGCTAGGAGAAGGAACATTGCCAACAGTTTATGAGAGTCCCAAGATATATCCCAGGATTCCCTTAGAAAGCAATCAAGCTGAGCAAGCTGGATCTCTAGGCCCAGATTTCTGTGTACTGTGACAAATACTTCAGACCAGAAATTCTGATTATGAAGGCAGGATCGCATCAAATGAAAAAAAAAAACTCTTTTGTCAGACTGGCACCTGGGGCCTTTCCCACTCTGTGTTGGATCAAATTTAGACTGTTTCACAGGGGTAATTCCTGACTGATGCAGCACTTTAACAACTTGTGTCTAGCACTTAGTGATTTTCGTATGAGTGTAGTTACATATTCTTTTCAGGCTTTGTTATCAAGGGAAATCCCCAGGCTTCGCCCCCATTTCATTTTGGTGACTGTGTGACGTGGAGGTAGATGGCCTTGTTTCCATATATAGTGTAGAAACAATGTTTTCACCCAGTAGAGTCTATAATGTGTTCAAGGAGAGGAAAGGGTAAGGCTCACAATGGAAATGTGGGTCCTAGGCGTGGAAGGCCTCACATATTCTGTGATATTGAAAAAGGGAGCAGTGATTCCCACCATCCCTGGCCATAAATAATCTTTGTTTTTCAATGATGCCATTTGTGTATATGCCTTTAAGCCTTTCAACATTCATTCTATTCCAGGAGTCAGCAATCAATTTTTCACATGCTCTAGCTAAGGCTTGGATCCCTCAGAGTGCGAAGTCCAGCACATAAGGTAGAGAGCATTCATAAACTGGTGTAGTTTCTGCTAAGAATAGATAGCACAACGGACTAAATCAAACTTGCATCCATCTTGTCGCTGGTTAAAGATTCATAAGGATTGCCGGGTTTGAGGGTATGCAGAGGTGCATTCTGCTCACTCCTCTAGTGCCCCCCCGTCCCCGAATGGCTGCATGTGTAACTCCATGCAGCTGTTCAATCAGATTAGCTGGAAGCCCTATTTGTAATGTGTTAAAATAATCCCTTTTAGAGTTTAGCAAGGCACCAATGATGCTGACCATATACTCAGAATTTATAAATGGAGTGGCTCTTTGTAACTCTTATATATCATTTGGTGCCTTTGCAACTGTACCCTTAAATTGGGTGAGTATTATCATGTTGATCTTTTTTCTAGGTTGCTCATTAAGCATGATAGGCGGTTAAAGGCATGGTCCAGTAAAAAATGTTATTGTCCCTACGGGTCAGCCATGTTTTTTTAAGCCTAAGTGGCTCGATTTTAGAAAAGTTTCCTATGGACCTTACCCGAGTTTACGTCCATTAAACGCACGCGAAAACAGGCACCAGGGAGCTGCCATTTTGTGATAATCCTATCATTTGCCGCTTCGCCCTGGCTGACCTGCTTCTGTGGCACTAAATCAAATCCCCGCCCCTGAGCCTGACATTATCAAAACATTCATATTCCCCGCCTCTCTCCATGACGTTACTGTGCTGCGTAGGCAAACACGCCGAGTCGTCTTCTACGCGACTCCACAGAGAACCCGGAAACCAACACAGACCATCTCACAACACAGCGCGCCACAATTCGGAATATGAAACTGTACTTTAAAATCAAACAGCAACACGGTACATTTGGTAAAGTACATTTATTTGACATTAAATGTTTAGAGAATATTCAGCAATTGCCATATAAACTCCAAAAGCCATTTATTTTCTTTTATCTGTATCCGCAAATCCGTCTAAGTTTATATTGAGTCACGCGCTGTTCCTTTATGTTCCTTTATGGTACACAGGGTGTTGCTTTTCGTTAAAAGAAGCACTTTGGAAGCACGGTGAACCGCAAGGCTGTTCCATCAAGTAGGCACTAGGCCAGCGTAAAGGTTGATATGTTGCTTCTAGCCACTAGTACAGCGTAAGGGCATGTGGGCCCTTGGCGATCGTCCCATAATATGGTTAACGTGCTCCAGTTGTTCACACGAAGCTGCAGGTGTCTATTGAAGAATCGGTCTGCCGGTGTCTCAAACCGATGACAGTAGCAGAACGGGTTCAAATACCTGTTATGAAAACAAAAAAAATATTTTATTTATTACGGCCGATCAGAAACTATTTGCTTGCAAGGATAGTTCAATGGAGTATGTTCGGCTCTAAAAATCAATGCGAAAAGTAACTAAATAAATCGAGGCCAACACACAATGAGAAACGACAATTAGTCTACATGCGTGTGGAATGATATGATGTATGATATGGCATTTGTAACACGCTTATACACAAGTGTTTCAAGGCGTGACGAGGCAGGGGGGGAACAAGGGCAGACAGACAACGATCCTACTAGGCCAGGTGTCTTTCAGATCGCGCAAGGGGAAGGGGAGAGGGGGGTAAACGTGCTGTACATGGTTAGTAGAATACAAGATAAATAATCGGGCCAGCTGGTGGCAAGTGCAAAGTAAATGCCGGGAGATGGGGCTGAAGGATACAGAGACAGTCCCGTAGTGCAGGTAGGCAGTGCAGGGAAAAGTGGCTGGGCCAAGGACCGAGATCGGTGAGACCTGTGGACCTGCATGCCCATGTGCCCACTACGAACACGTTTTCCTTGCTTTTTCGAGCTCTTCATTCATTCATATATTCATGCATCCATTCATTAATTCTTCATTCCGGTATAAAAGCGTCTAAAGATTTACTCACATTATATTTGAAATTTCCATTGTGTCTCTGCGTAATGGAGTCTGTAAATCCGACCATGCTCTTGACAACGATTTTTCATATACTGAACTGAAATGAAACTCGGTCTAGTTTCTGAATTTTCTGCCTTATCGTCTCTTACGTTATTGCGCACCCCCTTCAAATGAAGTTCTTTCGGCATGGTCCCTGTCTCAAGGTAAAAAAACAATAGACCCTTATACTTCCAGTGCGACTTGTGGGCCTCTTCTGGGCGCGAGCTGAAAATCAAAGCTGCTGTCCTTTGCATTCTTTATTTGCAACATCCCGTAGTAAAGGCATCTGTGAGAACTTGAAGTTTAGAATCCCTCTATGTAGTGCGCCACAATGTGCAAATGCGAACTGGCTTCTCTCCCAAATGCCATGGCCCGCTTGTCCCCGTTGTCTGTGAGCTTTGCAGCCCCAAAGAATCAGAACTATGGAGACATTTAATTTTTGGCGGAAGGTCAGGGAAAGTATAAAGTACCACAGGAGTTGAGTTAAAAGTGAGATTTATTGTTTGTTTGTTTGTTTTATTATTTGCAATACGCAAGCCTCCCCTCCGTTAACAGTGCGCAACCGTGCGCAGCATTTACATTTACATGAGATGAGACATGAGAAAAATATATACATACACATAGATGAGGTGAATAGAGAGAATTCAAAGATGACACCCAGCTTGTTCGCCACCCATGATGGTGAAGGAAGGGGTTAGGGTTAAAGGTACACTGTACAATAAAATGTATTTACAAAAAGACAATCGTATTGCAATTATTTAAACCGGGATTTGTACTTCACAACCAGCTCTGCTTCGGGTGGACATGGCACAGTTGCAATGTTCGGTGGCAATGGATCACTGCTCTGCACAGAAACGTCCAAAATTCCATATCTGTGCTTCTCTAACACAGCAACAATAAGGCCTTTCACAAAGTCAAACTGCATTTCATCATAGACTGGTTTGATCACCCATTGCTTACTTTGTTTTGAAAGCACCTTAGTGTAGCGAGGCATCCTTACTTTACCCCTAGGCCTAGATTGTTCACGTCCGACATTGCTGTTATGGGCCAAGACCGCTAGTAGAGTGCGATGTTTTCATGCAATGTTTCATGCCCCGAAAGCTAAAATGCAAGCGCTTTGGCCTGTACTTTAGGCACATATTGTGGAACACCTCTAAATCTCCTGTGTGACAGGATTCTGTCAGTCCTCTCAAATCTCTTGATAGAGTTTTGTCGAAAACAATCTTCTCAATGGCTTTGTGTGTCGGTGAAGATGGAATCAACCACTTCTTCTTCCTTGCCTCCTCTGGGGACAAAGGGTCATATTCACATTGGTGGAAATGTAGGTTTTCTGACCAGCGGTGAACGTTGGTACAGTGGTGCATCAGTGACCGCCATTTTTCAAGTAGTATTTCCACTGACCCTTCACAAGTTTTTGAGCTCCACCAAAGATGATTGGTGATAGACTGGGACCACTGCAAAATACTTTCAAAACCTTTTTTTTTCCTGCAGCCAAGATTTTCTTACTGATTGATTTAGCAAGATGCCATACGTAAAATTGATGATTAATAAGCGGGAATTGCTCTCTCATTGTCTTGGCAATTGAAACGTGTCTGTCCGTGGCTATGATGTCGATGTGCATTGCCCTTGATTGTAGATATTCCACTGATTTTATAAATCCTAGTTTCTCCATGGCCACTGAGGATGTACATTGTGTTACCTGCACAACTACCGAACTCACAATTTTCTTACTATGCATGTCCTGAAAGTGGTAGGTGCAGTACTTGGCAGACCTGTCGCACTGTCGCACTGTCCATCGCCGGATAGCCTGAAACGTTTCCCTTTGAATGTACTTGCTAGAGACAATTGTTCAATTTTCCAAGCATCACTAATGGCTGGAAACAGATAATCACGTTGGTATATGTAGTACAGCGATTTAGAAATGAAATGGAGTCCCACAAACTGAAAGAAATCCTCTAACTTTCTAAAACTGGAGCCACTAAAAAGTGATGCAGCTGCACACAGTAGATTGACTGCTGGCATTTTCCCCAGCATCGTTTGTGCAGACCATGAGAACCTATGATTTAATCGACAGGCAGCATTTATTTTGACGTTACTGCCTTTTATTTGATGAGTTACATTAATCAATGGCTTCCCACATACTTTCCCTCTAACTGAATGCCCACATTTCAGCATACTTATAATTTCCATAAAACAACTGTCGAATACAATGTATTTGCTCTCTTTCATTAGACTGTCATCCTGCGTCAACGTTGTTTCGGCCTGTGACGTTGTGGAGATTTCAGCACATTAGAAAGTAATATCGCTGCTATCAAGTTCTGATGCGTCTATGGATGCTGCGGCTGGTTCATTCTCTGTCATTTCGACATCTGCTACTTCAACATTGATGGGAGACCACAACAATGTCGACATGTTTTTGGGTGGCAATTTTTTGGCGGGTGTAGATTGTGTGAATTGATCTGCAACTACTTCAGAGCTATCTTCAATACATTCAATATCATCTTCTTGTGGTGGTGCGGTCACACTGTAGCAATGGTCCAATGCAACTTTGCTGTATTCTCCAAACACAGTTAATTCATGTTCTGGCCATTGGACATCAGCATCTCGAGCCTGAACACGCCTCGCCTCGATTAATAGTTCCTCCATAGTGTACATGGTCTGGCAAGCAACATCTCTCATTCGCTTCACTGTTTGTGTATGTATACTTCTGACACCCACGGTTTGGAAAACGAAATTGGAAAAGGGATGTTCAGTTTAAACACAAGATAAAGTGTAGTCAAATTGACTGGAGAAAAAAAAAATAGTCCCCAGCACAAACATTTTTTTAAAGTTATGAACTGTTTGTAACTAACCTTTTTTTGGTTTTTTTTGTTTGCAACTTTTTTGACTCGACCTTCAACATCTGCACACTGTAGCTCCGATTCGTTTCCGCATGTCCCCCCTTACTCTTGCGCTGCAATGACTATATTTTCTGTATCCGCATGGACAGCACGGAATGAGGCTCCATCGTCTCCATGAAACATAGTACTTTCATTACTATGAATCAAAATATTGTTAGCATAAAACACACGTGAGGACGAACACACAGGTACATCTCAATAGCCAAACACGATTTAAACATTGTGTGCAACAATCAAACGACAAGTATTCGACCAGTGATGATCTATTCCGATGGAACTGTCAGTATCCATACCTCTGGCTCTACATGGACTGCCATGAATGGTTGTATTGGAGAGGAGGCATCAGCATCTCCCTGAAACACAGTACTTGCATTAGTATGGTTTTCAATATTGGAAACATAACACACACTTGGGGTCGACGGCACAGGTACATATAAAGAGATAACCGCAAATGATGCATTGTCTAAAACAATCAAGGAAAATATAAATATGCAGATTTCATCGACTTATTTCTCCGATTCCTTTACATCTGCATCATCAAAATGGGATGTTGTGATTGTAGTGGAAGCTCCGTCGTCTCCCTGAAACACAGTACTTGCATTAGTATGGTTTTCAATATTGGAAACATAACACACACTTGGGGTTGAACGCACAGGTACATATAAAGAGATAACCACAAATGATGCATTGTCTAAATGAATCAAGGAAAATGTAAATATGATCACATTTCATCGAGTTATTTCTCCGATTTATTTACATCTGCATCATCTAAATGGGATGTTGTGATTGTAGTGGAAGCTCCGTCATCTCCCTGAAACACAGCACTTGCGTTAACAGGGAAGAAAGTATAGCAAATGGAATCACGTTATATGATCAGGCATGATGGAGCTGTCAGTATCCATACCTCGTGCTGCTGAAGAATATCTATGGATGTTGCAAATGTAGTGTGCACTTCCGAAAGCTGTTGCGCCGATTCGTATACGCATGGTCCCGCTTCCACTTCCTCTGGAATTATTTGAATGTCAGGCTCTGCATCAAGTGCAGGGGTTGTCGCTCCATCAACTGCCTGAAACATAGTACTTGCATTAGTGAGGATTACAATAGTGAAAACATAACACACACCTGGGGTCGGCAGCACAGGTACATATCAACGGCTAACCACGAATGAAACATTGTGTAGAGCAATCAAACAACAAGAATTCCAGCTCTGATGATGACGCTCAATGGAGCTGTCAGTATCCATACCTCCTGCTGGTGAAGAACATCGAGAAATGTTGTAGATGTGGCGGACGCTTCAGCATCTCCCTGATAGACAGTACTTGCATTAGTATGGATAACACTAATTATAACTGAAAACAAACACCAGTGGACGATAACTAAGGTGTATATCAATTGGAAAGCACTAATCAAACATTCGGTAAAATAATTACACGATAGAATAAAACTATTACTTGACATGCATAAAACAAGTCTGTAGCGGATTAGCCTAGTAAGATTACCTGATACGCGCTAGATGTGGTTGATAACTGCGACCACGTCAAGGATGTAGAATGTTCTTGCTTCAGATTCAAGGGATAGTCAAGAAGTTGTAAAGGTAAATTAATGATTGATAATGAAATGCCAATATTAAATTAGCCATGTAAGGCGACAGAATACTTGAAAAATGCTCAATACAGCACAGTTCCCTGTTCCCATATATATATACATTTCATTTGTGGGTTATGAAATTGAAAAAGAATATATTGATAAATGTCATTATTCAAAAAGCTATACACTCATATCAATATCGAAATTATTACAAGGGATAGAACACCTACAATATCAATTAATCCATTTGGCTACCTACACACTACCGCAAGGCCTAAAGCTAAATCCGGACACTTGACTCACCGGTGGCGGAATGTGGACGAATAGAGTGGGAATAGCGTTTTCGAGCAATTTCCGTGTCGTTCGCTGTTTATTCTTCTTTGTTACCCAAGATGTTGTGTACATGTCCAAGGAAAAGTGCCGGCTGCAGATGCGGTATCGATCACCCCTCTTGTCCTGTAAGACTTATTGGACTCTACTTTCCAGCTCATCCAGTGAATATCCGCAATGTCTGACCCATTCTCTTATTCGATCAACAGTTTTCGGGAATACATGCATTGTAGTGCCTTCAGATTTCGCATGGGTCTTCGAAGGGCAACCGCTAATCGAACAGGCAGGCATTGTTGATAAATCTGAAAAGTAAATATCGACATTATTATACAATCTTCATGAATAAAGATTTGATACAAAAGTAAATGAATCATACAATGATCAATGCAAGGTTTGTTTTGGTCGCAGGAACTATACCAGTTCATTATGTGCGGCTTAGTATTTGCATAAGTTGCAGAAATGTATAAATGATGTGACTAAAATCTGAACATGTGACTCGTCCCTTGGATGTTCTGTCTTGCACGAGAAGGAAACATGCTTACATTATAGACTGGACCCCCGAAGAATGCAATTCGATGACAGTAGACAAAGATGAAAATAAATAGATCTATTGATAGCATAGCAATGGAAACTCAAGTCAATAGCAATGAGACCAATGAACATAGCACTATTGTGTACTCTACTCGCAAATAGATAGAAATTTTAAAATCTGCGAAATATGACTAGAATACATGGCCTTACCTTGACCAACAAACAGTTGGATTCAGCAAGCAGAGCAGTATGTTGCAGGAGAATAGGTGGGTGGTGTCATGATGCCTACCTCCAAGGAGCCAGGTCCGACCCAGCAACCCCAGAGGCAGGCATCATTTCCCCCAGGGGAGTGTCAGCGGGCCCAAGCTGGGGCCCTTTGGATGCAGTCCTGGCGCCTTAGGCGCCAGGCTCATGTTGGACCTCTGTCCTGGCGTCTTAGGCGCAAGGCTCATAAAGCTAGACATGTGTTCAAGTGTTTTAATGTGCACTTACCTGATGCAGACCATGCTGCCACATCCAGGCCCTCTTGAGGCCTGAATGGAACTACTTTACCTGTGGGACCACTTTCCACCCGGGTGTGGTCGGGGAAGGATACATACCTGATCGGTGGAAGGATACACACTTGGAACTTCTTCCAAAGCTATTTAGACCACACCCGATCAGCAACTCACTGTCGGGGGAAAATTCTGCCGGGGTCGGCCGGGCCGTCCGCAGACCTCCGGGCAGGGAGGACCCAACTCCTCCCGTATATCCCAAAAGAGATAGAGTATGAGACACACGCAAGAAGCAAGGTGACTCTGCTGTTTATTAGACAAAACGGCAGGGATGGGTCAAGGAGCGTACGCGTCCGTCCTGACACACACACAATCGTGGGGCTCGCAGGCCCTTTTTACCTTAGTATGACGCGCTACTTGCGTCACTTTACAAAGTTTAGCAAAAAACCTATCTCCACTCTGGATTGGTTACTCGAGTGGTAGGGTTAGTAAAGCATGCATATAGAGAACGGTATTAGTGGTTGAGGGTTAGTCAGGTGGTATACCTGGGCTGTCCCTTCAATTTGATACATGAAAATTGTTACATGAAGACCTCTGAGGATTGGTCAATGTTAATGGCGTCAGTGATAGGAGCCCCATGTTCTGATTGGTCCGCTCGCGAGCCTCCCAGTCTGGGACTATCGCTGTTCCCAGCTCGCGGTGCACCTGTAATTTGCAACAATGTTTTAATATGGGTATGTGTAAACAATGTGAGGATTTATTCTTATGTTGGGAGGTCGACTACTCCCACTGCTGCAGATGTACAATGAGTATTTTAATTGGATCTGCCTGTGTCTTCAAACGTGGTATTCAGGCGTCTCCTTCCTCCTGGGCTTGGCATCTTGTCAGGTTTGGCTTTGTCACGTGAGGTGGGACCGTGTTTGAGGCAGAATTCAGCACAATTAATATTGTTTTTCCTACTGTGTGCCTGGTTTATCTTGCAGGTGCGACCTTGGCGTTGGCTTGCAGCGTGCGAGATTGCAACATCGTGCCCTTGGCGGTGTGCTTTCGCCGGACTCATTCTGCAGGGTCAGCAACCCAGTTCTTGCTCATCCAATATTCATGGAAGCTTTTGCTTGCGGCCTACTTGGGCCTGGTGCATAGGTGGAACTGCTTGATGCAGAGCGCTTTAGGTTACGGTATCATATTGCTCTATCCTCAGTATCGTGTCTCCGTCATATTCTTCATTATGGTACATGGTTTTCAGAAGAAGCGTGAGCAAGCTTTTTTTAGATAAGTTCATGATGCGTCTTGCGTTTCTGCATTTTGAGAGCCTATGTGGAAAATAATAAAGATGCACGTCCGTGAGTATGTCTGTCGCCTAAGTCATAGCACTGAATATATTCTTCGTGTGGATGGGTGTGGGAGTGTCCGGTGTGCATGTTTACACAGGTGTGCCGACCGTTGGCTAGGTCGTCATGGCATCTCTAACGACGTATAGGTTTAGTCGAGTTGATCCATGCCGCAGGTGTCGGCATGGTCAGGGCGGGCTGCTGGGCAGGTAGATGGGCACATCCGTATGTTCCTGTACCAGGGTATTTGGTCGTCTGGTAGATGGGCAAACTCCTCTCGTGGCGGGTGTCTAGGCCGTGATCCTCTAGGCCAGGCGCGAGAGGGGAAGGGCGGGAGCCTGTTCTTCCATTCTCCCACTTCAGTCCCCCCTCTGGTCGACTTGTCGACCACAAACATATCCTTTTCTTTATCTCCTCTTATTCTCCATATTTTAGTTATTCCTCCCAGATGTCCATAGTGGTTAACATGGTCTTCAAATGACCAATACATATATTCACAGGTTCCTCCAGGAGTGCAGTATACCCATTTCCCTATGTAGCTCCTCGGGTTTCTTGGGTTTTCGAGCTTCACAGATGGTGGGTCCAGGTGGTTGGTGATGATCTGGTTGCGCAACTTCTCTCTCTCTTTTATGATTGTGCCTGTGTGTTGGCCGTCATCTGTTGGCATCAGGAGGTGTATACCAACCATTTCGATCATCTCGTCTGTGGTGCGTGCCTTCCGGGCCTTCCAAAATCGTATTATGATCAGTGCAGCTGCAGCCAAAATAGTACATCCAACTATAATCTTCAGTCCATCTGACAGCCACGATGGCATCCATGACCATAATATGGAAAACCAGCTCTCATCCTTTTTTACACCTTTACTTTCATCCATCATTTTTGAGTGCATCTGGGCCAATTGTGATACAGCTTCCGTGAGTGTACCATTGTCAGCATCGTTAGCAGGAATGAATGTGCAGCATGATTGTCCTATCTTTGCGCAAACTCCTCCTTCCATTGCTGTGAGGAGGTCCAGTACATATCTGTTCTGTAGTGCAACCATTCTTACTGCTCGTAATTCCTCTTTTATTGCGTTTAATCCATTTACTGTAGAGTTAATTGTCATCATTAGTTCCCACCTAGTTATCTGGAGCCATTTCGCGTTTGCGTAGGCCTGCAGTCCAGGATGTATTATTGAGGAGAAGAACATAGCTGCTCTGCTGAATAGTCTGTGTTCCGGCGGAATTGAGGTGAGTGCTGTTTCCGACCTTCCCCATAGGTAATTTCCTGTGAGAGGTTCTCCTTGTCTTTTCCTTCTGTTGAGGACAGTGTTGTTGCTGTTGCGTCGGTTCTCTGGCCCTTTCCGAGGCTGTGCAGATCTCCTCTTTCTTTTGTTCCCTTCATCCATCTTGGGGAAATTCGCCATATTCACATGCTTCTGGGATACTACTAGTGATGGTACATTAACGTGTACTATAGTGATTACACCATTCCACAAAGGGGGCAGTGTGTGGTACGCCTTGTCTCCACAGGCCCAGTAATGGTCCATTATTACTGCTGATCCTGCTCCCCCCTCAGGTAACTCCATCACGGTTTCACAGTTGGTGTTGTATCCTACATCCACCTCTCCTTTATGTTGGTAGCATACCTTTGGCGCAGTTAGCGGCAGTATTGTTATTGGGTCTTCATCCTTCTCCATCCACGTGAGCATGGGTACGTACTTGACCCAAGTCATCCAACATCTATGGTTGTGTCTATCAATAGTTGAAATATTTTCTCTTGTTACCATGTTGCTGCCAACCACTCCTATGTCCCATTTGTTATTCATGTACACCTTCCCTGTTATTATCACCAGTGGTCGTTCCCAACATCCTTGTCTACCAGGGACTTCAGTGGCGTACCAATCACATGGTAAGTACTGTAGTGTTACTTTCTTTGTTTCTCCTTTTTCAGGACCAATTGTTATGTATCTAAATGCTTCAGTATGTAAACTGCTCTTGTGGTAACTCAAATAAGTCTTGAGGAAGTTGTTTTCATATGGATATGTATCTCGTGTTTTCCACACCAGATGCACCACTGTCCCTTGAAATCTTCCTTTCGTCTGGAACAGTGCCAGATATATTATACATTGTGCTACTTTTCCATCTATCTCCGTGGCAACAAATGTTCGAGAAGCACTCATGGCGTATGGGATCAATGAGCAAACGTAGCAGCTGTCTCCTGTTGTCTGCTTACCTATTTTGGTCATGTGTTGGTACCACATGTTGTTAGAGACGTGTGCTGAATCTTGTACATAGTTGTCAATGCCTTTATTATCTGAGTATGTGCTGCGTTTAACTCTATTTTCTTGGTGTGGGGTTTTACTAGTACCACCTGACATAACACCTGTTGCAGCAGGGGGTGGGGGTACATTAGGTTTGGGTACAGCAATAATATTGATAGCATAGCTGTACTGCCATACAGAGGCAGCCAAGAACCCGGTGATCATCAAAATCCCTATCATCTTTATTACAGAGGCTAATCTCACCGGCATTTTGCTCTTACCTTGCTGCAGTCCGGCAGCTTATTCTTGCGACGTTAAAGTTGCCCGCCTGAAAATTCTTAATATGCTCGTTATTAAGGTTAGTTGTTGTTATTAAGCTCTCCCTATCAAGTAGTCATTCAGTGCCCAGGCGAAGAGCTGTTCCCACGCCAATCTAAGCGATCTATCTCTTAGGGCAGGCAAGTATGGCTGGAGGTGGGGCATTGAGTGTTCTATGGCTAAGAGGAATGCTGTGTAGTAGACACGTACCGTCCTTCTTTTCAGGTACGTTGGCCTTTTTATTTCATATACAAATTGGTGTGACAATTCTTCTAGGTAATTATCGTCTGAGGGTACCATCTACTCCTGGGCAGTGAATTGGTTAGTTATCTACTTTCTTAACAGTACAATAATACGCTTTACCTGCATGTGCGAGAGAAAAGAAAGAGAACATTCAGGTTTTTACATGTGTATATGTGCAAAACAATGTCCTTCAATTCTGTTGTTACTACAGTGGGTATGGGGTCAATGGGCAGAGGGTCTGGGGCTCAACTGGCGGAAGTCTCTTTACCCTTTGATCGTGTAACCATGGGGTGGGCGGTATGGGAATCACCCCTTTCTTTTCTAATCGTTGTCTTTGGGGAATCTGGGGGGTGGCAAGGTATGGGGACACTTAGGCCGTTAGTTGCGGTAGAAGTCTCTTCCTCCGTTGGTGACGCTGCTGTTGTTCTTTCAGTGGCCCTGTCGGTGGCGCTGGGGCGGGTCTGGAGTTTGTAGATCTTTACGTCATGTAAGTGGTTCCAGGCACGTTTGTCCTGTAGCTTTACTGCTCTCGTTGATACCTCCTCTACCAGATGGGGGCCAGTGAAACGTGGACCGTTCCACTGCCTGTTGAAATTGCGAAGTAGTACGTGGTCACCTTTAGCAACCTTGCACAGTCTTTCCTTTTCCAATTCTTTATCCGCGCCTTCTTGTTGATCGCTGTTAGACCCGCCCCGCATGCGCTCGAGCTGTTGAGACACAAACGCTACACTAGTAATCAAAGAAGACACATATTGGTACATTTCATCACCAAGAACAGTTGCAGTATTCTCGTGATCAGTGAATGCTCTTGATGTTGGCATTAGGGGAAGGCGCATTTGACGTCCGGTAACCACCTCGTGAGGGGTGAGGTGGTGGTCGGAACCTGGTCTATTCCTCAGCTCAAATAGGGCTAATGGAAGGCAATACAACCAACTCTTCTTTGTTGTTTGCTGTATTTTTGCAATTGCCTCCTTTAATAGGCCATTCAGGTGTTCACATATACCGTTGGCCTGTGGGTGGTATGCGCATGCAAATTTATGCTTGATGTTCAGCAAGGATGTGATGTACTGGAACATTTTGTTTGCGAAATGTGGGCCATTGTCTGACCTCAGTACCTCGCACACTCCCCACCTGGGGAAGACCTCCCTCACTATGAATTTAGCTGCTCTAAATGCATCTGGGTGTGAACAGGGCCCTGCTTCAATCCACCTCGAGAATGGGCATACTACTACAATCATATACCTATTTCCTTGACATACGTTGATCATATCAACATAGTCAATATGGAGATGTCGGAAGAGTCCTCTGGCCGGGATATAGTACCTCTTATCACCTTCAGAGTGTGACCGGCCATAAACTGTTGACATGTGAGACAATTGCTGATAAAATTTGACACATGAGAATTTAACTCGGGGCAGAACCAGTCTTCCCTAATTCGTGCTGCAATTACTTCCTTGCCTGTGTGGGCTGGGTGGTGTAGTTGGCTCAGAGCGGTGTTCAATAGTGCCAGTGGTATTACAATCTTTCCAGTGTCACCCAGGCGCCATAGTGCGTCGGTTGGTGACATTGTGCATCCTCTTTTTACCCATATTTCTTTTTCGGCCATTGGTGCAGCCGCTTGTAGCTCCATGATCTGTGTGGCTGGGAGATGGGTGTAACCTTCTCTTATCAACATCTCCTTAGCCATTCCCCTCCCTCTCCCTCTCTGTGACTCTGGGGGGTTCCATATCTCACCAAAATATGCAGCATACTTCGCATGCGCTTCTGCTGCTGCATTCCCTTTTGAGATGTGGTCTTCACCATTGGTGTGTGCGGTGCATTTGACCAAAGCTAATTCTTGGGGGTCATTTATTGCTTCAATTAGTTCAGCCAATAGGAGGGCGTGTTGCACTGGAGTGCCATCAGCTCTCCTAAACCCTCTTCTTCTCCATTTCGACAGCCCTGAGTGGACAGTGGACGTAACATATGCGCTGTCGGAATATATGGTCACTCGTTTGTCAAAGCTTTCCTTCAACGCCAAAATCAGTGCAATTAATTCTGCTGCTTGAGCGGAGTAATGCTGTGGTAATTGTACACATTTCATTGCCACACACACCGGTACCTCCATCATTTTTACCACTGCTGCCCCAGTCCTCCTTATACCATCCCTTTGATCGATAGTTGATGACCCATCAATGAACAGGAGCTCACCTCCCTCTAGCGCGTTTTATTCAATCTTTCTAGTACATGAGTACATTTCAGTTATTTGCGTACAATCGTGGGCATAATCTCCTTCCTCAAGTACTTCTGCTAGGAACCTTGCAGGGTTGACCGTGCTACATCTAACAATTGATAGTTCGGCTCTGGATAAGATAATCTCATAACCTGATGCCCTTTGCGTGGTTAGGGTGGACTTAGGTTTATTCAATATCGCAAATAGTGCATGTTCCACAAACAGTGTAGTTGGGCACCCAATGGTTATTGCTGATGCTTTTTCTACCGCAAAAGCAGCTGCGGCGAGACCTTGTTCGCAAGGGAAATGACCTAACATCACAGGATCTAAATGGCCACTGTAAAATGCTACTGGTTTGTAGCCCATGCTTGTTTTTTGGGCCAACACTGCTTTCATTACTGCTGAGTCGCAATGTGAGAATATAAAAAATTGTCGCTCATACTCTGGGGATGCCAGTACCGGAGCAGTTGATATCACATCTTTTAATTCATCAAAAGCCTCTTTCATTTCCATTGTCCACCCCAGCTTTTTCTCCCCTTTATTAGCTTCCTTTAACGCCTCAAGCAGGGGTCCTATGTATGAACTGTAATCAAATACCCATGCTCTACAGTAGTTGCACAGCCCCAGGAACTGCTGCAGTTCCCTCACTGTTTGTGGTACTGGAGTGTTCGAAATGGCCTGTGCTCTTTGTGGTGCAATCTTTCTTCCATGTTGGGATATGAGCTGGCCAATGTAAAGTACCTGTTCTTGACAGTACTGTAGCCTTTCCATGTCTACCTTGTAACCTTTCTCAGCCAATATTGTCAACATCTTTAATGAGTCCTGTCTGCATGTTCTTTCGTTTGTACTGCAAATTATTATGTCATCGACATACTGCAACACTGTGCTTTCCACTTCAATGTTACCCAAATCCATCTGTATTACTCTGTTGAAAATTGAGGGTGATTCACAATACCCTTGTGGCAATCTGGTGTGTTTCCACTTTGTGTTTCTGTAAGTGAAGCTAGTCAGATCTTGTGAGTCTGGGTGCAATGGTATTGAGAAGAATGCATTTTTAAGGTCGATCACTGCAAATCGTGATGCTTCTGCTGGAATGCCACACAATATTGTGGCCGGGTTTGCTGCTATGGGGCATTCTGCTTTTACTATGTTGTTCAAGGGCCTGAGATCCTGTATGAAGCGCCAAGAACCCCCTTTAGCCTTGCGCACTGGGTATACAGCCGTGTTACATGGTGATTCTGAGGGGACCAATATGCCATTATTTATAAGGGCCGTTATGGTTTCATATATGCCCTCATCTGCCTCTTTTGATAGTGGGTACTGTTTCACTCTGGGGAGTATTGCACCTTTTTTCAATTTTATCCTTACTCCCCCTATACTTTTTATGCACCCCACGTCATAGGGGTTAGTAGTCCACAGTGATGTGGGTACCTTTGTCATATCCTCCTTAAAGAAGGGGACTGGGGTGCATGCGGGTGCCTCAAGTGCCATTGCAATTTTCTGTGCTACTTGTTTGTACGCCACTCTTAGCCATATTTCCACACTCATCATAAACACCATTTCACCTTCCTCCTTTTCTTCTGAGAACAGCTCCTCATCTGACACCTGGGTGAGCCTACATCCTTCTGCTAGTGCTATCACTCCCCTCCATGCTCTTCCTTCTCTGTCTTGGGCATGTACAGCAATGTAATCAGCTGTTGCTATAATGCTCTCAATGTCCACTGGAACCACCTTTCCTTCTGGTTCATTGACTGGTGTTTCTGGTCTGAACAGATAAGCTGCTGGCCTCCTCCAGATCTTTCCCTCTATCCCTGGCATCCATGCAAATGCCATGTCTGTCCCGTACTGGAAGAGTTCGCCATCTACTGGCTCCGCCCTAATCGCTGTCTGTCCGCAGTATGCTTGCATAATCTGTCGTGCTGCGAGCATATTAATCCCTGGAGTAGAACAAATTATGCCGTCCTCAGTAAAGGAGATCGTCATATTCAACCTATTCATTATGTCTCTCCCCAATATATTTACTCGTGAGGCACTATAATACAAAAGTGGAACTGACATGTCATAATCTCCTATAGATAAGGGAATGTTATCAGTAAAAGGAACCAACCCTCTAGCCCCAGAGAATCCTTGGGTGTTCATGGCTTCGCCTGACATTTTAAATTTACCTTCCCTTATGCGAGACCGGGTCGCCCCGGTGTCAACAAGGAATGATAATTTTTTGTCACCTATCGTTACCTCTATGCGTGGTTCCTCCGCACTATTAGGTGTTACTGACAGGATGGGACACACCAAGGCCGTCTGTGGGCTGTCCTATTGAGGGTACAACGATTGACCATTTCCTGTGTAAGGGTTGTGTCCCAGGACCGTCACCCTACCCAGTTGTGTTTGTTGTGCTTGGGGTTGTTGTGTTATTGCTACCTGTTGTTGTGGCAGTGAATATGTCTGTGGCTGTGGTTGTGTTATTAGTTGTTGCTGTTCATTTCCCTGTTGCAACGTCTGCTGTTGCCATATGCACTGCTGTTCCTGTGTGGGCCTTGGTTGTCCCTGTTCACTCCATGATGGTGTTCCTGGTCTTACTCTACATGTGCGTGACATGTGCCCTAATAATCCACAACTCCAGCACACTGGTGGTTCCCTACTCTGCCATGGAAAGCTCCCTGTGTTGTCCTGGTATACTGGTTGCCCTGTGGGGTAGGAATTTCTAAGTCCTCCCACCTGCTCTTGTGTGTTATATCCGTATCCTCTCCCCCTCATAATTCCTCCTCTTCCCCTGTTGTAATTATAATACCCAGCTCCTGGCATTGAGTATCCTCCTCCCATGTTGGTCGTGTGTGGTTGGAGTGGCGGCACCTGTTGTTTTATAGTCTGTGAAGGTGGTATTTGTGAAGAATCTTGTGCAGCCACTACTTGTGTGGGGCTTTGGGTCATTGTTGTAGGCGTAGTTATTAGTGCCCCTTCCATTGTGTATTTAGTAAGTTTTTTCTGTACTAATTTAGCCTCTTCCGTTTTCCTGTCCTCTTCCTTTTGTTTCATTTTTCCTTGCCATGTCCTGCAATGTTGCACTATTGTCAGTTGTATTTCTGGCCACGCTTTTGCTTCCATTCCCACTACTTTCTTCAGTTGTTTCTGAACTCCTTCTGGGAGCCCTTGTACTAGTATATGATAAAATATTGCTGGTGTTTTGTCCCATTGTTCTCTAGTTTCCATGCGCCACTTCTCTTGGATTTCCTGGATATAATCAACAGGATCTTCGTTCTCACGCATCTTGCGTGAGCTAATTGCTCCTATGTCTGATGTGTCTGGGTACTGTACCCTCAATGCCTGCCACAGTGCGTGTCTGCAGTTTGCGAATGGTGCCCCATCATGCGATGTGTTTGCTATTGTTACCCCAGGGAATCCCGCTCTCTTCCAAATGTCATCCGCTGCATCCCCTAATATCGATATTAGAAGGCCCTTTACATCTCCCACTGCCGGTTTCTGTCCTGCGGTGTGTTTTTCCATTTCATATATCCATTTACCCGCACCTCCACTTAGTGATGGGAGCCTGCACTTTATATTCTCTTTGTCTGTATGCTTCCAAGGGACGTACTGTGGTCAAACTCCTCCCCTCTCCAGAAGTGGTATTACGTTATGTCTCGTTTTACCCTTTATGTTCCATAAAATCGAGTCCTGACACCCTTCCTCTTCTTCCCTCTCTTCTACATCGTCAATTTCGTCCGTATTTCCCCTGCTCGTAACTCTTTCTTCTCCATCCTGTCCCCTTCTTCCATCATTTCCTGCATTTAATGTGGGCGTGTGTATTCGTCCTTCCTGCCTGCGTCTAGGGAGGTCTCTAAGCCGATGTGCATAGGGTGTCAGTTCGTCTGTGAAGGGCGCAAGTTTTATTGTACGTAATGAGCGTGAGGTGGTTGAGCATGTAGGGTGGGGTGAGAGAGGGCGTGATGTGGACGGTGCGGCCTCATGTGTCTGTCTTTCCGCTATTCCTTGCTCTTCCTCCTCACTTCTCTCCAGTTCATCCTTTCTCCTACGGATCCATGGTGAGTCTGCGTTGGTCCGGGTGATGTATAGCTTATCTAGGCTTTCCCTTTCACTGTTTCTTCCTTCCTTCTCCACTCCTTCTTCTTCCTCACTACAAAAGTCCTTTATAAACGGCAGCCCCCACTCTGTCTTCTTTCCCTTGATTGTTACTGTTTTTAAGTCTATCAGGTCCGGTTCTCCCGTTCCTCCTTTACCAACCGCTCCCCTTTGCGCTGGTGTTGTTGCTACTTCTATGTCTCTATATACATCCCTCCTTACTTCACTCTCTCTTCTCCTATCTTCTCTTTCTCCTTCATTTCTCTCCTCTATCTCCCTACCATTTTCCTCCCTTTTCCTTTTTAATTCCTCCATTACTTCACTGCTCACCTTTTCCAATATCCTTTCATCCTCTTTTTTCCTTTCCCATCTCACCCTCTCCCTTTCTAATATACTCTCTATCACCCTCCCTTCTTCGTATTTCTTAGTCGTTTCTGATAGTAATCTCTTCTTCCACATTGCCATTTCTCTTTCTTTCTCTTCTTCTTCCCTTTTCCTCTCTCGCAGCACTGCTCTTGATAACCTTTCTGCTGCTGATTTTACCCTTTCAGCTTCTCTCCTTTGCTCCTCAGTTCGTTCCCTTATTTTTTCCAATTCGTTCTTACCTCCTTTCCTTTCCCTCGCTCTCTCTCTTTCCTCCCTCTCAAGCTGTTTGATCAGTTCATTCTGCTCATCCCTTAACTCTGCTAGTCGTTCCTCCAAACTCGCTTCCTTTTGTCGTAACAGCTCTTCCCCTCTCATTCCACTCTCCCTGGTGTTATCCTCCTCTGTTTTCTTTACTATCTCCTTCTCTTCTCCTGTTAATGAACCTCGTAATTTTAATAATATCTGCGCCGCTACCCACTCATCATGTCCTATTTCCACAGTTTGTTCTTCTCCAGTCTTCCCCTCCCCTGCTGGCATCTTCCTATGAGCCACATATGGTGGAGGGCTGTATGCCGGGTTCGAGTACCCTTCGGCCGCCCTTAACTGTCCTCTTCCTATTTCTCCTAGTTCTCTTAAAGGATACAACCCCTCTCCCTCTGTTTTCACTACCTTTACGAGGGGTATATCGTTGTTCGGTTCCTTTTTTATTTCATTTGATTTATTATTCTTGTCTCCTCCCTCTTGTCCGTTCCCCATGTTCTTTGGTTCTTCCCTCCCCGTTTTCCCATCCTCTCCTTCCTCCTTAATCTCTTTATCTTCCGGCATTTCCCCCACAATGAACATTCCATTTGGTCCTGGTCGGGACCCTTGGAACATCTTCCATAAATTAAACACCTCCACATGGTTTGTCAACTTCTTCCCTTTGTATGTATTATGCAAATGGTTTAATAGTGAATGTTGGGTATATGGATCGAAGCTACCATTAGGCGGCCATGGTGTTGTCATTTTATTGTCCGTCCCCTGTGTCCATTCTATGCTATACTTGATCAGTTTCTCCCGATGGGGTGACAGTGTGGTACATATGTGTTGTAGTGGGGTAGTGAGGGTGTTCCCCCACCCTCCCAAACCCGTCCCGTGTGACATAGTAGCGCTCCACTTGTTACCCTTCCCCTATTTGGTAGCGGTTATCTCACTAGCAGTTTACAATATACAGCCTTATATCGTAACCTGGCCCCGTAAGTTTGGGGACTTGCGATAGTCCGCTAAGGAAAATTATAAAAATATAGTATTTACATTTGTATATTCTCTTCTTTCTTTTCTTCCTTTACAGAACACCCATACGGCCCCCTGCGGCCGAGGTGCACGTAGCCCCCTGCGGCTGCATACCCCTTGTGACGTTCTTATACAGTCGTCCTATTTTCATTTGCTCCTCCTCCTCCTTCTACACTTGCCATGGCCGGCGTTCTCCGTGCGCAGCCACGTTCCCCGTTTCACCTTTCCCCGATCAACTCATTACCGTTTATCTCCGTTTCCACTCCCTTACCACAGTCCTCTTCCCCACCACTCCCAGAAAGAAAGATGCCTTGTGCTCGGGATATCCTATGAAAGCCCTACTGGTGACGTCACCGATCTCTTCGAGCTACTGGTAAGTTCTTCATATATTCTTTAAGTTCAAAATACACTTGTAATCTACCCCCGTTAACCTCACAGCTGTCTTCCTGTCACGCCTGGAACAAGGTAATCAACAATATATAATCGGACTGCGCACACTGCGTCGCCTCGCGTGTGATACGCCCCTCGACAGGAGGGCTTAACCAGCCAATTATCTTCCATATTGGGCAACTAACTAGCTACCGCCTACAGGGAACGTCATCTACCTATCGAGTTTCTTGCTCGAACAATAGGGGTCCTCATCTACTCATTGATCAATAAATGACAAATCGTAGGAAACCACACACACAGACACCCTTACACGTAGTCGCGACATAGGCCAATCAGTGTCTACGAGCGGCCGCACGTCATGTTTTCGTGCTCCACCCCCCTCTCTCGCGTAACGTAGCCGACTGCTCTCTGCCGTTCGGCTACCATTCATTTCATTGCCAACACTAAATTGTCAAACCTCCGCCGCGCACCTGTGCAACACCTCCCACCTCCCGTATTTAATTCCTCCCCCCTCCCTCACAATTTCATATTGCTTGTTGTGCGTGGCATGCTCACCAAGTTTTCTTGATGCGGGGCCGCTCGACTGCGTGCACCCCTCCAAGCGGCTCGCCACCGCCCCTCGTCTGGACCACGTCTGGACACTCGCCAACCGCGGGCGGGATACTTCTCAACCGGCTCCCGAAGGCCAATATCCGGATTGCGCTGTCCGGTCTTCTCGCAGTTCCGCGATGGTCCTGTAGTCCTCAGCAGGGGGCAACGGCAGAGGGGGCCACGCCGCCGGGCCTCCTTGCAACGGGATTACCTGGAAAAAAGTAAAAATAAAAAAGCAGATCTTAAACAGATCTCAGCAGTGCCTCCAACTTGTCGGGGGGAAATTCTGCTGGGGTCGGCCGGGCCGTCCACAGACCTCCGGGCAGGGAGGCCCCAACTCCTCCCGTATATCCCAAAAGAGAGTATGAGACACACGCAAGAAGCAAGGTGACTCTGCTGTTTATTAGACAAAACGGCAGGGATGGGTCAAGGAGCGTACGCGTCCGTCCTGACACACACACAATCGTGGGGCTCGCAGGCCCTTTTTACCTTAGTATGACGCGCTACTTGCGTCACTTTACAAAGTTTAGCAAAAAACCTATCTCCACTCTGGATTGGTTACTCGAGTGGTAGGGTTAGTATAGCATGCATATAGAGAACGGTATTAGTGGTTGAGGGTTAGTCAGGTGGTATACCTGGGCTGTCCCTTCAATTTGATACATGAAAATTGTTACATGAAGACCTCTGAGGATTGGTCAATGTTAATGGCGTCAGTGATAGGAGCCCCATGTTCTGATTGGTCCGCTCGCGAGCCTCCCAGTCTGGGACTATCGCTGTTCCCAGCTCGCGGTGCACCTGTAATTTGCAACAATGTTTTAATATGGGTATGTGTAAACAATGTGAGGATTTATTCATATGTTGGGAGGTCGACTACTCCCACTGCTGCAGATGTCCAATGAGTCTTTTAATTGTATCTGCCTGTGTCTTCAAACTTGGTATTCAGGCGTCTCCTTCCTCCTGGACTTGGCATCTTGTCAGGTTTGGCTTTGTCACGTGAGGTGGGACCGTGTTTGAGGCAGAATTCAGCACAATTAATATTGTTTTTCCTACTGTGTGCCTGGTTTATCTTGCAGGTGCGACCTTGGCGTTGGCTTGCAGCGTGCGAGATTGCAACATCGTGCCCTTGGCGGTGTGCTTTCGCCGGACTCATTCTGCAGGGTCAGCAACCCAGTTCTTGCTCATTCAATATTCATGGAAGCTTTTGCTTGCGGCCTACTTGGGCCTGGTGCATAGGTGGAACTGCTTGATGCAGAGCGCTTTAGGTTACGGTATCATATTGCTCTATCCTCAGTATTGTGTCTCCGTCATATTCTTCATTATGGTACATGGTTTTCAGAAGAAGCGTGAGCAAGCTTTTTTAGATAAGTTCATGATGCGTCTTGCGTTTCTGCATTTTGAGAGCCTATGTGGAAAATAATAAAGATGCACATCCGTGAGTATGTCTGTCGCCTACGTCATAGCACTGAATATATTCTTCGTGTGGATTGGTGTGGGAGTGTCCGGTGTGCATGTTTGCACAGGTGTGCCGACCGTTGGCTAGGTTGTCATGGCATCTCTAACGACGTATAGGTTTAGTCGAGTTGATCCATGCCGCAGGTGTCGGCATGGTCAGGGCGGGCTGCTGGGCAGGTAGATGGGCACATCCGTATGTTCCTGTACCAGGGTATTTGGTCGTCTGGTAGATGGGCAAACTACTCTCGTGGCGGGTGTCTAGGCCGTGATCCTCTAGGCCAGGCGCGAGAGGGGAAGGGCGGGGGCCTGTTCTTCCATTCTCCCACTTCATCACGCTTCGCGTTGTTCTGCTCTTCGCAGCTGGACGCTCACTGTGTCGGCTCCTGCATCTGGACCTCAGCCACGCCTGTCAGTATCCTGGGTCACCTGCAAAGGGAAATAAAAGACTTTACCTGCTAAATCAGCACCACGGAGACATCACACCGACGATCCTGAAAAGGAAGACATCATTTTTAAAAGCATTTCGCTACGATCGCTGCAGCGCTGCATTTCACTCACCTATCCTGGACGCCACCATCTTCAGCAGCGATCATCCGGATCCACAGCCACTTCCCAGAGCCTAGAGAGAAAAAGACAAGAACAAGGTGAGAGAAGGAAGGGAATAGGAAAAGCTCAGTTTCCTTCTAAGACTTACCTGTTGGGTCATTCCCATTTCATTTCGGGTCTTGCCGCTTCCAGGCATTTTCCGGACCCCGGCCCCTATGGGGAAAAAGACAATGAACATTATTATTAAGCTTGGACTTTTGAACTTGCAACAGAACTTTTACAGAGCCTTACCTGAATAGTCAAGCTTACCTGAACTCCCATCAATCCTCAATCCAGTGAAGTAACTGGGTTTCAACGCGCCCCTGCATCAGAAGCAGGATGGAGAGCTCATCCTTCCTGACCCTAAGGTGAGACTTCACGGGGAATCGTGGAAGGGTATCGTGGAGGGTTGGAAGAGAGTGGGAGGCTTGAGCATAACTCAGTCAGTAGGTAATACTCCCTTTTCACGCACAGGGGAATATTCCTGCGAGCCAGAGAAGCCAGAGTAGAGGGGCCCTTCCTGTCCATCTACAGAGTCCTGCGCTTCACCATTGAAGAAGCATCAGCACTCGAAGCCAGACCTGCGCCTCCGTGGGAATCAGGTGAGCGTTACAGAACGCGAAGCCTACCCACAATTTCCCACCCGGGCGCTATGGAGACTTCCGAGACTGACCAGCTGGCCCAGCTTTTGGGGGAATTACGGGCAGAGGTGCACTCAGCCCGCAACGAGACTAACGCTCTCAAAAGAGAACTGATCCTATCCAAGGAAAGAACAGATGACCTAGCCAAAAGGTTATTACAGGCCCAGGCAGGGCACACTCCTTTACCTAATTCCGGAGACATTTCCACATCAATGGGTTTGAATAACCCGGTACAAATTAATCTACCTGGACACATGCCTTTGGCCCCGCCTGAACGTTTTGCGGGGGATCCCAAGAAATATAACGTCTTTATGAACCAATGTCGTTTACACTTTCTATGCAGACCCGGAGCCTTCCCTAACAACCAGACCAAGGTAGCCTTTATACTTTCTTACCTCAGTGGCAGTGCTGCCGATTGGTCTATTCCATTGGTAAATCAGGATGATCCCATTCTCCAGAATTTTCAGGGCTTCCAGGCCAGCATGGAAAGATTGTTCGCTCGACACTCTCAAGGACAGGCCCTTGATAACGAACTGCTATCCTTACGACAAGGTAATCAGGATCTTCTGCCCTACATTGCCACCTTTAACAGAATGTTTGTGGAAACTGGATGGCCAGAAAACAAAAGGATCACATTGTTTCATCGAGGCCTGCGCGGAGAGCTTAAGGATGTTCTAGCTCAGATAGTAAACCCACCCCAGGTCTGCGCAGACTACATAGACTTGGTGGTTCAACTTGATCACAGACTTCAAAATAGAAAAGCAGATCGGTTCAAGTATGAAACCCGAGTACCGATCAAAAGCCACGCTAACTCCAAGAGTACCGACTTATCCGAAGCTATGCAAATCGGTGGTGTTAAAGGACCATTAACGCAGAAAGAACGAGAGAGAAGGCGGCAAATGCAACTTTGTCTGTATTCGGAACTTCCGGTCACTTTCTTCGAAATTGTCCAGTTAAACCACCTAAGAAGGTGGTTGGAGCTACTGATAACGAATTATTGACACCTGATTCGGGAAACGACCTAGCCCGACAAGCGTAGGGGTCCGCTTGCCGAGCTTGAAAACTAACTCTTTGACCTCGCATTTTGTCATGCCAATGGTGCTCGTGGACCCAAAACAGCCTCAGCAGTTGCATGCTATAAAAGCATACATCGACAGTGGAGCTATTGGAAATTACATAGACCGTGAATTGGCTTCCAGGATTAAGCTTCCTCTCCGCCCGAAAGTAACCCAAGATGTCATTACTACAGTAGATGGAACCGAAATAGCCTCAGGGCCTGTAACGCATTCCACGGTTGAAGTGACACTGGTGGGTCAGGATGGACATCGGGAAGTAATCGTGTTTGATGTGATCAAGGCCCCACAATTTCAAGTAATTCTTGGAATTCCTTGGTTAGAAACACATAATCCCAGAATTGACTGGCGAGCAAAGAAGATAAGTTTTCCTGATTGTGAACCAACTTGTTATCCAAGAAATCCAGCTATGGGTCTAGCCTCAGCAACTTCCACCCCTGTACAGCTACCGTCAGAATACCAAGAATTCCAAGACGTTTTTCAGAAAGAACAGGCTAACACGTTACCTCCCCATCGGTCTTATGATTGCCAAATCGATCTGGTACCCAATGCTCAACTACCTTGTAGTAGGATTTATGCTCTTACGGAACCTGAGAACCTGCATTTGCGTCAGTATTTAGATCAGTACCTAGCCAATGGTTTTATTCGCCCGTCCAAGCCTCCTGTCTCCTCAGCTCTGTTCTTCGTGCCGAAAAAAGAGGGCGACCTTAGAACATGTATAGACTATCGCACCCTAAATCAAATAACGATTAAGAATCGTTATCCTCTGCCCCTGATCCCTGAGCTTATCGACCAGGTAAAAGACGCCTGTGTGTACACCAAGTTAGATCTCCGAGGAGCTTATCACCTGGTGCGTATAAAAGAAGGCGACGAATGGAAGACTGCATTCCGCACCAAATTTGGGCTTTTCGAATATCAGGTGATGCCCTTCGGGTTGTGCAATGCACCTGCCGCCTTTCAGTACTTTATGAATGATGTTCTTCGGGAACTTATCGATGTCTGTGTCATTGTTTATATTGATGACATCCTGGTGTACTCTTCTTCAGAATCCGATCACAGAAAACATGTTAGGGCAGTTCTTGAGAAATTGCGCCAGCACAGACTATTTGCAAAGCTCGAAAAATGCGTTTTTCATACCACAGAAGTTGAGTTTCTCAGATTCATCCTAACACCTCAAGGAGTCCGAATGGACTCGCAAAAGGTGGACGCCATCCTCAAATGGCCATCTCCTAGCTCGGTGAAGGGAGTTCAGAGCATGCTCGGCTTCGCCAATTTCTATCAAAGATTCATCCCGGAATTTTCCCGAACAGTCCAACCCATCACAGCTCTCCTAAAGAAAAACAAATGCTTTGAATGGACTCTTGAGGCCGAACAAGCCTTTCAGGACCTGAAAACCAAATTCACCACTGCACCTGTATTGAAGCACCCACACCCAGACCTCCCTTACATTGTGGAAACCGACGCAACCAGTTCGGCCATGGGAGCTGTCCTGTCGCAAAGAGACCCAGAAACTAACCAACTACACCCTGTGGCCTTTTGGTCCAGGAAATGTTCTCCTCCTGAAATCAACTACGCAATTACCGACAAAGAGTTACTGGCTATAAAATCTGCTTTCAAGGCTTGGCGTCACTACCTTCTTGGGGCAAGACACACCATCACTGTAATTACGTACCACAGAAACTTACAGTATTTAAAGACGGCCAAAGCTCAATCTTCACGACAACTCCGATGGGCTCTATTCTTTGCGGAATTTGATTTTGTAATTACCTATCGCCCTGGCTGCAAGAATGGAAAAGCGGACGCCTTATCCCGGATTGGCATGGAAGAACCTAATTCGAGGTTAGAACATGTGCCCATCATACCTGAGCAAAGAATCTTAGGCTTAACTTCATTGCAAACTATTGAGGACATCCAAACGCAAGTAAAACAACTTCTAGACTCTTCAACCTTACCGGAATGGAGTCAAAAGGGTCCTCATTACATCGTTAAGGATGACTTACCCTACTTCCAGGAGCGGTTGTTTCTGCCAAGTAAAGAATTGCAAGAACTTGTTATTGCCCATCATCATGAATCTTTAATGGAAGGACACCCTGGTATCGCTAAAACGGAGGAAAAAATCAAACGCCACTTCTGGTGGCCTTCTGGTGGTTCTGTCTTGCGGAATTTGCGCCCAAAACAAGGCTCAAAAGAAAAGGCCAGCCGGCCTACTTCAACCCTTGGATATTCCACCTTCACCATGGCACACCCTGTCAATGGACTTTATAACCGACCTGCCTCCTTGTGCTGGTTACAACACAATCCTTGTAATTGTGGACCTATTCTCCAAAATGGCCCACTTTATCCCTTTAAAGGGTTTGCCTTCAGCTTCCACCTTGGCCAAGGAATTCCTGGAGAATATAGTTTGCATACATGGTTTCCCTTCCATATTAGTCTCGGATCGTGGAAGTCAATTTATCTCCCATTTTTGGAAGAAGTGTTGCCAACTAGCACAGATAGATGTGCGGTTATCCACCAGCCACCACCCCCAGACCGACGGACAAACCGAGAGAACCAATCAGACTCTCAAGCAATATCTTCGGTGCATGTTACACCAATCCGAGTTAAATTGGAAAGACATCCTTTGGATCGCAGAATATGCATAAAACAATTCAGTGCATTCTGGAACCGGACAAACCCCTTTTTATACTTTGTATGGTCACCATCCTCGGACCTCTGACCTAGATCCACCTCTGACCCTGGAAATGCCCGCAGTAAATCATCTTCATTCCACAATAACCCGAGCCTTCAAAGAAGCTGCAACTCATTTACAGCAAGCCAATAAAAAGTATAAAGAAAACGCTGATTTGCACCGAAGTAAAACTCCTCCTTACCAAGTAGGAGACCAGGTATGGCTAGCAACTAAACATTTACCCCTGAAGGGCCCGCGAACCTTCAATCCCAGATTCATAGGACCTTATCCCATCAAGGCTATAATCAACCCAGTGGCCTTTAAACTGGATCTACCGTCCAACATGCGTATTCATCCAGTTTTTCATGCATTACTTTTGAAGCCAGTACAACCAGGAACCCGATTGTCCAAGCCTCCAGATCCAGTTCAAATTGAAGGGGAATTAGAATTCGAAGTTAAAGACATTTTAGACTCCAAGGTGGTAAAGTCGAAACTCTTCTATCTTGTTGACTGGAAGGGATATGGACCTCAGGAGAGATCGTGGGAGCCTAGTAACCATGTCCACGCACCTCAATTAGTACAAAGGTTTCACCGGAGATTTCCGAACAAGCCAAAACCCCCGGAGGAAAGAACCTTGGGAGGGGCCTTGAGGGGGGGTACTGTCATGATGCCTACCTCCAAGGAGCCAGGTCCGACCCAGCAACCCCAGAGGCAGGCATCATTTCCCCCAGGGGAGTGCCAGCGGGCCCAAGCTGGGGCCCTTTGGACGCTGTCCTGGCGCCTTAGGCGCCAGGCTCATAAAGCTAGACATGTGTTCAAGTGTTTTAATGTGCACTTACCTGATTCAGACCATGCTGCCACATCCAGGCCCTCTTGAGGCCTGAATGGAACTACTTTACCTGTGGGACTACTTTCCACCCGGGTGTGGTCGGGGAAGGATACATACCTGATCGGTGGAAGGATACACACTTGGAACTTCTTCCAAAGCTATTTAAACCACACCCGATCAGCAACTCACGCTTCGCGTTGTTCTGCTCCTCGCAGTTGGACGCTCACCGTGTCGGCTCCTGCATCTGGACCTCAGCCACGCCTGTCAGTATCCTTGGTTCACCTGCAAAGGGAGACAAAAGACCTTACCTGCTAAATCAGCACCACGGAGACATCACACCGACGATCCTGAAAAGGAAGACATCATTTTTAAAAGCATTTCGCTACGATCGCTGCAGCGCTGCATTTCACTCACCTATCCTGGACGCCACTATCTTCAGCAGCGATCATCCGGATCCACAGCCACTTCCCAGAGCCTAGAGAGAAAAAGACAAGAACAAGGTGAGAGAAGGAAGGGAATAGGAAAAGCTCAGTTTCCTTCTAAGACTTACCTGTTGGGTCATTCCCATTTCATTTCGGGTCTTGCCGCTTCCAGGCATTTTCCGGACCCCGGCCCCTATGGGGAAAAAAGACAAAGACATTGAATGAGCGAATGCAAAGACATTACCCGAGCGCTCATCCAGAACTTACCTGTCATTTACTGAAACTGCACGTTTCACTTCGGGTCGGCGCCATATCTCCGGCATTCCGAACCCCGGCCCCTAAGGGGAAAAAGACAATGAACATTATTATTAAGCTTGGACTTTTGAACTTGCAACAGAACTTTTACAGAGCCTTACCTGAATAGTCAAGCCTACCTGAACTCCCATCAATCCTCAATCCAGTGAAGTAACTGGGTTTCAACGCGCCCCTGCATCAGAAGCAGCATGGAGAGCTCATCCTTCCTGACCCTAAGGTGAGACTTCACGGGGAATCGTGGAAGGGTATCGTGGAGGGTTGGAAGAGAGTGGGAGGCTTGAGCATAACTCAGTCAGTAGGTAATACTCCCTTTTCACGCACAGGGGAATATTCCTGCGAGCCAGAGGAGCCAGAGTAGAGGGGCCCTTCCTGTCCATCTACAGAGTCCTGCGCTTCACCATTGAAGAAGCATCAGCACTCGAAGCCAGACCTGCGCCTCCGTGGGAATCAGGTGAGCGTTACAGGTGGCCACAGGTAGCACACTGATGGGTTTGCTCTAAGCGGTCACAGAAGTTCATGGAAAGCACGACGACGAGCAGATTAGCGTAGATCTCAGTGGTTGCCAGGTAGCACGTTCAGGAGTTGACTTGCAAAGCACAAAGATGTTCTCATGAGACATATCAAGTGGTTTATAAAGTATTAGAAACAGGGCTGTGTTTGTGAATGAATGACATATGTATGTTGTGGTCTTAGGGGGGCGGTCTGCTTCAAGGGGAGGCCTGGCTGGAGACACGGGGTCTGAGGAGGCCATGTGACCGATGGCCCCTGGGCGTGGGATACCTTTTGAAGTGTACATGCTGTTTGGCACCTTGGCCGTTTGCGCCTGTGACAGCCCCCCATGCCAGCGCTCATCCCCGGGTGCGAACCGCCTTTGATAGAGGGGGTGGGATGGATGGGCCTGGGGCATGCAGATAAGGCACAGAAAGATTGCTGAATGGAGACACACTTATGTGGATTGCAGGGGGGCGGCCTGCTTCAAGGGGAGGCCTGGCTGGAGACACGGGGTCTGAGGAGGCCATGTGACCGATGGCCCCTTGACATGGGATACCTTTTGAAGTGTACATGTAGTTTGGCAACTTGGCCGTTTGCGCCCGTGACAGCCCCCCATGCCAGCGCTCATCCCCGGGTGCGAAATGCTTTTGATAGAGGGAGTGGGATGGATGGGCCTGGGGCGTGCAGATAAGGCACAGGAAGACTGCTGAATGGAGACACGCTTATGTGGATTGCAGGGGGGTGGCCTGCTTCAAGGGGAGGCCTGGCTGGAGACACGGGGTCTGAGGAGGCCATGTGACCGATGGCCCATTGGCGTGGGATACCTTTTAAAGTGTACATGTAGTTTGGCACCTTGGCCTTTCGCGCCCCTGACAGCGCGCATCCACTGGCGCGAACCGACTTTGATAGAGGGTGGGTGGGATGGAGGTGCCTGGGGCGTGCAGATAAGGCACAAGAAGACTGCTGAATGGAGACACACTTATGTGGATTGCAGGGGGGCGGACTGCTTCGAGGGGAGGCCTGGCTGGAGACACGGGGTCTGAGGAGGCCATGTGACCGATGGCCCCTTGGCGTGGGATACCTTTTGAAGTGTACATGTTGTTTGGCACCTTGGCCATTCGCGCCCCAGACAGCCCCACATGCCAGCGCTCATCCACGGGTGCGAACTGCCTTTGATAGTATATTGTTACTTATCAATAACAAATGCCACATACCAGAGATTACTGTGAGCACAGACCCACACTTCAACCGGTGTATTATAGTGGTCAAGACCCTTAACCTAAGGCCTGTATAATCCAATGGTGACTTTTATAGAGACATAACCTACTGAAAGACTTTGAACAAGTGTTATTTAGTGCATGCATTATCGAGAATATGTTATGTTAGCTTAGATAGATAGTGACCACCCTGCTTCACAGCGACCAGACCTTCACCCATTCGGAGCACAGATGTCTGACGTCCATCCTTGAATGGAGACACACTTGATTCATTTAAAAAATCGAAACAACCGTTGTTAAAATATATGTGGTGTTTTATTTTGTATCTTATTTTCATGACACAAAAATACAAGACTTTAAAGATTATACAGGTCAGGTTGCAGCACAGCGAGAGAAAATCCCCTGTACTGACCGCTGTCACTCGGGAACATTTCTCTTATGGCACGAACGGCACAGGCGGGTATCACTCTTCGAACGCGGTGTCCAAGCCTCCCGTGGAGCCACCATGTAAAGGAACGATAGGCCACCAGCCTGTACCACCTGTGAAAAGGAATGAAACAAACTGTTTTTAAATGACCAAGATAAGTTTAATAAACGTTTGTTGTCAATGACAATATTTGTAACTAATCCCATTCTGCACGGACAAATGCTATCTAGACAATGCACACTATTGAATGACTTTCATGTGTTACTATGATATGACTATATAATTTTGGATATAGTAGAAGAACATGAAATAGGAGTGGCATGACAAGCAGAGTATACTTACTCGTTACTCGGATTACGAGGACGAACAGTTGCGTGAGGTTCGTGCATAAGCACCATCATTATTCTCAACACGGCCCGTGTGAGGCAGGCTGCCCTGAAGTATGGCAGCTCGGTGATGCATTTCGGTCGTGGCTCGCCTTCCGAAATGTAGGCCAGACATCCCGAGTTTTCTCGGCAGCAGCAGTTCTCGCCCTCGGTTGGCATTAGCTCGCACGGATTGCATGTGCACCAGGTGGAGATGCCGTCCATGCGACTAGGCCCAGGCTCTTCATCTGTTGAATCGTCCTCCCAACTGCCGTCCGAATCCCCATCGTTTTCGCGTGCTTCCCTTTCCAGTAGTTCCTCCTCGGTATACTCGGCTCGTCCATGTAGGGCATTATTGTAGCCATTGTGTGGTAAACAAAGTAAAATAATTTACAGAGATGGTACAGGTGTTCACACGGGCTACAAGCGGCGAAGGTAGCTGACCAGAGCACAGAAACGAGTCACAGAATACTCAAAGTAACAAAGAGAGAGGAATGGAATCGAAAATCTGCTGCTGTGTGTTGGGAAACGGTCTGTTTATACTTATTGAGGAAAGAGGCGTCCTGCCATTTCCATGGTGACACGTCATTAAATGAGGCGCAGCGATTGTTGACACGAGACGTGCTTTGGCGTTGGGAAATGGGCGGTACGAGTCTGCTGATGACAGGCTCAGGGGCGGGGGATTTGATTTAGTGCCACAGAAGCAGGTCATCCAGGGCGATGCGGCAAGTGATAGGATTATCACAAAATGGCGGCTCACTGGTGCCTGTTTTCGCGTGCGTTTAATGGACGAAAACTTGGGTAAGGTCCATAGGAAAGTTTTCTAAAATCGAGCCACTTAGGCTTAAAAAAACATGGCCGATCCGTAGGGACAATAACATTTTTTACTGGACCATGCCTTTAATCTCTGCCACCATTTCATGTATCTGAACAAACGACAGTCAGTCGTACCTCTGGGTACCATTCACATCCATCTGCTTGAACTGCTACTTCTTTGGCTCCTCTTTCTGTTTTTTCTTCCAATGGACCACACAAATGTCAGGATGCTCCTGCCAGCCATCTTTGGCCACAGGCCACCAGGCCATCTCTCTCAGGCACTGAAACACATTGTCTTCCTCTTTCTCTGCATTGATATGTTGCATCATTTGTTCATCCTCCTCTTTCGGATCGGTCAGGAGCCGCTCACATTTCCTGTGACTTTCCGTCTTGCTCTTCTGTAGGATAATCTTCACCACTTCAAGCTGTGGTCCCTCCAACATATGCCACTCTTTATCTTCTATGGGTGCCATTAGCTGTGGCTGTAGGTCATTGTCAGTTGTCATGGGCCACTCTCGCTCAGATGCAATTAGCCTGATTGTAACTCACAATACTGTGCTCTTTCACCCCCAAACACTATAGAGTCATGCTGACACTGACCACCTTCTTCATATGCGGCCCTGTCAATTTCCTTCTCTGGTGCTCAAACCCTGAAAGTGTCCTGTTGTGTTTTGACAGTCTCTGACATGCATTCATGTAGTTACCCTAATGCTACCCCTTTCCACTGGCCTTTTGTTCACTGCCATATATAAGGTGCACAGTGGACAGTCACCGTCCTCTGAAATCCATTTTATTTCTAGCCCTTCTGTCTGGGTATTTCTACCCATATGCTGTCAGGACCCTGTTTTTGTGTGTCAGAATGTGGGTGATTCACTTACTAGATGCTGTCACCACAACCATTGGGACAACCAGTAATCTGCCTACCTCATGCTGCAGGCCGATATTTCCCAAATCCGTCATTGCACCCCTTTTTTTCAAAATGTCCTCCCGCCACTCTGTTGCACAGAGTTGCCTCCCCCGGTACTCAGCCACCCTGTGTCTCCCCCCTCTTCCTCCTCTTTCTTGCAAATATATAGAACCACCCCTACAGCTTTCTGTGTCATCCACCCCAAGCCCCACAGGCACTGGTGTTAGCACCTCATAATCCTGCCCCTCTGTGTGGTGTTCTCCCTCCTCCGACTCCTTGTACTCCTTCACCGGCACTGCTTTTCTCACTGTCAGCCATGCGTCATAAGCTGCATTCAGAATATATGTCCACACCTGGGTGGACCTCAACTTTTCCTCAACATCCACCTTTCCTTCCACCACCCTCATTATGTTGTCTGGCAATAGCCACCATATTGTGGCCCTCATGAATGTTTGTGTAAGCATGTCTGTGATCCCTCCCTATTTTGTTCCCCTTTGTGATATCTTTGTGCTTTGCTTGTAGTTCAGCACTATCCACCTCATCTCTTCCCTGCGGTACCCTTTGTATCTGCTATTCCTGGGTGACCCCACCTCTTTATTCTTTTGTACTGACCGGGGCACCACATCCCACTTGTCCACCATGTTCATCAACCTCTCAAGCACTGCCCATGACTCTGATTTATATGACAGATCTGCCCCCTCCTCTCACCTGGTCAGCGGACTGGTGTCTGCCATATTGTAACAGAATCTGTCATATGTAACTGTAATCTGTAACTGGTATCTGCCCTACTGCAGGTTAACTCAGGCTTCTGACCTCACAGTCCTAACCTGTTCCCTCTCCACCATCGACCATGCACTGCCTCTCCACAACAGGCGCTCTGACTGTATCACAGGCCCCTAACAATGCTCTGACCTGATTTCAGTCCTGTAGTTGCCTTTGCAACCCTGTACTGTATCACAGCAGCACTCTGAGGCACTGTCTCTGTATTATTCCTAGAGTCCCTGAAGACTCGAGGTTCCACTAGTCAAGCGCACAACAGGTACAGCAAAAAACACTATTTTCATGTAACTGTTGTATTACTGTTAACCACAGTCATGCATGTCAGGAAGGAGAGCTCGCGGTTTTGGCACCATCTGTTACAGGCTCGTCCTGGCCTCCATGATACCAGTGCTTATTCAGCTCTACCATGACACCTCAGGCATTCCAGGCACTCAGCAATCAGACACATACAATACACATGATACAAGAAGTAGAGAGTAATTGCCTAAATCTATTCTCCACACATAAACCAGCCCGGATAATGCATGTATGATAACACAGAGGTCATTTTGCAGAGCAGTGGGAACGAAGCCTGCAGTAGCGATAGGCACGAAGCAGCCTCTAGCAGCCTTGGGATTTGAGCCAGCAGCTTCATCACTGTGTACTTTTCAGGAGGGGCTCTTCATGCCCGGCAGTTTGAGGCATCACAGTATTCCAGAGCTCAACTGTGCATTGCACTGTTAAGTGACTTCAATTCAGCACTCCAACTAAGTCAATGCCTAGTCTGGGATGCCCAAGGGAAGCCCTTATTTATATATTTTTATGACAAGTTCATAGATCTGGATGATAAACCCTTCTATAACGCCCCTCTCTTTGAATCCCCCTGACCTCACTGAGCCAAGAAGTAGGTTTGTTTTGCAAATTAAAAGATTTATTGGAAAAATTAAACAATATATGTATATCACACTTTTATGAATACATTAATATTTGATAGCACACTTATGAATATGACAGTGATCAATAATGGATAATATTACACTAGCACACTTTTTTAAAATCACTTAGGAGTTGGTATTGAACGGATAAGGTAGCTGAGAATACTTTATGATTTCAAGGAAATGCAATGATGGAAAAGAATGCAGCACAGGGATAAACTGATATGGTTTCAACAAGAGATAATATAATCACTTTTCCCCTTGTGGCAATTCACCCCGCCCCCCCATACAATATAAAGAGATGGAAGGAGTGCAGACAATTTTCAGGAATATAAACAAATGCAATACAAATTCTTGTTCCCCCCTCGCAAGCTTAGAGCAACCGGTATGCTTTTAAAACATGCAGAAATACTTTTAATGTGATTTGCGATGAAGTGAAAATATGCTAAACATTATTTTAATTCTCTATAGGAGATTCAGGGTGGGTGACAGCTACTTTGAATTAGTTCAGGTCAACAATAGCAATGATTCATGAGGGATTATCAGGTTAAAAACGAATTTCAGCAATGGAAGCAAAAGACAGTTATTTTTAACAGGTGAAGAAGTTTGAGTCAAATTGCAATTCGCAGCACTTTTTCCGAGTGCGTCGAGCGTGATTACGGAAAATCTATAAGAAGGTCGGTTTTGGGCTTTAAAATGAAAGTTAAATCTCGCTCCTATGACGTGTGGTTCAAAAGATACGGACAATTTAGTGGAGGTAGATTCTCAAAATTAAAGTAAAGCTCAAAATGACAAATGACACTTTCACAGCTTTAAAATCACAGAATGAACACACAATTTTTAATGCAATTTTAGGCAGGTTGAATTGGTTTGAATTAGATTATTTTAAACTAAGAGATTGGTTCTGCACAGTTCTGGCAGGATACTCACACTATAAATTTGAAATAGGCCGTCAAGATCTGGTCTACAGGTTTAGACGGGACTTATGGCGGGTGGTTCTGAAGTCACAGCTATCTGGGTCAGCTCTGCACTGCTGGTCTGGATCTCTGGTTCTGGCAAAAGTTCTTGGCACTGCACTGCTTTCTGGGTCTGGTTCTGAATACAGTTCTAGCCAGAAGCGAACAGCACATCCCGGCTGTTGAGAGTCAGGTTGCAGAAGATTTTGAGGCCTGCTGAAAATGGATTCAGCTTGTGGTTCAGGCCCCTCTGCTTTAAGTTCTGAAGTCTAAGTTCTGGATCTCAGGATCTGTCTGGATTTGAAGTCTGGAGTCTGGTTTTCTAAGTTCTGGTCTCTGGATATTGCCTGAATTTGAAGTCGTCCGTCAAAGTGCTTTGCAGGAAATCAGTTTGAAGAGGGAAGTGAATGTCCTTACCTGGGTCTCAGTGGCTCTTTTTATGTCTTTTGAAAATGGGTGGGAAGGCTGACTTTCTATGCCCAACCCTCTGAGGATCCTTATAGGCTAGAGGATTCTCTGTCGCCTGACTGGGGAACTGAGTTGTGAGTCATCCCGTGTCATGAGACATCATTTTTATGGCATACAGAAAGAACACTCCCCTTGTCACTTTGCACACAAATCTATTTTTGACTTAAATGCATATTTATCTATGTACAATGTTTCTAATATTATATGTCCGGTTAACATATTTTCTGTAGCGCCAAACCATCCGATCCCTGTCTTTGTAAGATGTTGTGTTCACTTCTGACAGAATTCTGCCCTTTTCATCCAGAACACAATCTCTAAACTTTACACAGAATTTACACACATGTGCGCAAGGAATATGGGCATCAGATGATGAAGTGTCAGATTTTTAACATACAGACATTTGGAGTAATACCCTATTTTCCGCTACTACCCCCCAGAACATACCACAGAGTCCCAACACCTCTTAAAATGTGCACAGAAAAATCTATGAATTATCCATCGTTCTAAAATTATGCTCTGGTCCAAATGAGCGTGTTTAGGTCCCAAAGCACATGGGGGAATTTCTGGTTTGTCCCTGCCTCCAAGCTCAGCTGGCTCACAGAGGAAGTTCCCCTCCCATTTTTTTCAAGAGGAAGCCATTATAACCCCCTGATTTAGCAATTGCTTGGAGCAAAGGGAAATTCATTGTTCTGTTTTCCTGCAGTCTCAGGTACCCCTACCTTGATTCAATCAGAGAGGTGTAATCTCCTTTTGGTGGGTTGGGCAGCAGAAGGCATGCCAGGCCTGTGAGTACAGTTGCTGGGCAAGTTTCAACTCCTGTCGGGGGTAGTTGCCGGGCAGAATTCAGTCCCTTTAAGTCAGGCTTCAGCCAAAGGTCACTTTTGTTCCCATTTTTCTTCATTCAAATCAAACTTACAATTTTGACACATGCAGCTAGAACGCTGATTCTAAGTTCAAAACTATGACATTTAAACAGTTGCAACATATGTCACACTAAAAAGTAGGTCACTTATTTATTTTAAACATTTTTACTTTAGTGGCTTTAAATCCCATTTCACTTAAACTGCTGACATCCACAGCTCAGCCAGTTTTGTTATGAACATTATTTTAGGCTCTTCATCTTTCCAGATTTGGTATGCACACAAGACTTCATTCTACCAGACGCCTGCTGGTGTTCAGAAAGATTTTGAATATCTTGCAATGTTTGAAATAGGCATTTTGAGCTTGCATTTCAGAGAAACAAAGGTGATTTCAAAGCGCTTTTTGAGCTAACAGGCACTGCTGTTTTTCCTTTGGCACCACGTTTCACTCATGGCGCTTCTGGCCCATCACGCTCGCATTGGTGGGTGGCGGGTCAGGCAACCATTTTGGTGTGCGCAAAAACTGTGCAGTTTTCCTGGATTCTGGCGCAATTGTGGGCTTTTCGGCCATCTTGGATTTTCTAAGCCCACAGCACCAAATGTTGCAGCATAATAACTTGAACGTGGGTCGATACACCTGACAGCACCATGACATTGCATGGCATGGGTGTTAAGATGTTATGCCAGTCTGTTGAGCAAGTCTTAAGGCCAGTGTCCTTGCATCTGATGTACCTCAAATAAACCAAAAGAAAGTGCAATATCAGAGAAGGTAACACCTAGTAACCCCCATGTTTCTAACAAATGGGGCTGGACTTGGGTAGGGGTCAGAACTATCGGGCCAAAAAAATGTTAATCCAGTGGTCAGCTCTAGCCTTGATGGCTAAGAACATGGTAAAGTCTAAGTCCCTAGTAACCCTGGTAACACCCAGTTTTCTAACGCAGGGGGCTGGACTTGGGCATGGGTAAAACATATTGGGCCAAAAGATTTAATCCAAGGGCCAGCTCTAGCATTTATGGTTAAGATCTCTGTTTCTGTAGGCTTTATCTTCAAGGAGTTGTGATCAATCCAGCATTTTATCAATGAAAGGCAGTCAGTTACTATAATGTTACCAAAATCTGATTGTCATCTGCATATTTGGATAATTTAAACTGCTCTTTTAGATTAATTCAATGAGTTGGCATGTACATAAGTTAAACCCTGAGGCCATTAAAAGCTGTATAGAGCCACTTTTAAGGGTAACCAGGCTATGAAGACCAGATGGAGGGCGGAGGGAAGAAATCCCTTTGATATAAAGATCCGGTACCGTAAACGCCAAATGAGACGGAAAATTAGATGGCCATTCTACTGCAGTTACTCACTCGATTTCTGCCTGTATAAAGACTATAAAACAGCAGTTCCATTCCTGACTTCATTACCACCGTAAGTCACAGCAAAGAGGGCAGTGGCAAAATTTCATCCAGATACTGTGTAGTAGAGCTACCAATTAAATTTGTCAATCACTCTTTCAGGCAGGGGGGGATAGATTCTGAGAATCTTGAACCCTATTCCTGGTGAGCAGTGGGTAGAACATATTAAAAACATGTTCTATAAGGGCTCTACATGCGTCCCCTACTCTACGGACCGCTGTGAAGCTTGCCCGCTTCCTATGAGCTATAAAATTGTGAAACAGGCTATTTTGAATATTAAGTCATCAAATGCTCCAGGCCCAAATGGTTTATCAAACTCTGTCCTAAATAAGGACCCAAATAACTGGGCTCAGGTGCTTTTGACTCTTTTTTCTCGAGTCTGTAGATCTTTCTCCATCCCTCCAACGTGGTGAAGGTCGGTACTTATCACGGTACACAGGAAAGGAGACAGGAAGGATGTGACCAATTACCGCCTTCTGTCCATGTTGGATGTCACAAGCAAGATCTTTATGACACTTGTTCTTAGAGAATTGGAGCATTAGGTGGTGGCAAATAAAGTATTGAGCTTTGCCTAGACTGGCTTTAGGCCTGGCTCCAGTACAACACACAACATTAGAGTCCTAGATCTACTAATCAACTCATACTCTGAGTAACAAGGAGGCCACCCTTTATATAGTGTTCGTAGGTAAGGGAGACGCTTTGGTCTAAGCACAGTGGTCTAAAGTGTCCTAGCTGGATATTGCATATTTTGAGGGCCATGCATAGTGAGAATAGCACCAGTGTAGGCTTAATAACGAGGGAGAAGTGACAGATTCCATCAGTATTAATATGGGAGTTAAACACGGATGTGTGGCTGCTCCCATGTTATATAACCTCTACATTGCTGACCTCCTCGCCCCTATGGTGGCAAAATCCAACTGTCCCCCTAAGATGGGAAATGTTCCTATCGTAGGCATGCTCTATGCAGATGACCTGATATTGTTTGATCAAGCTCTATTGGGTATTAAGGATATAATCTGGAGGAGCTCTCACTGTATGAATCTCAGTTGGGATTAACTATCAACCTAAGGAAGACTAAGACAGTGGCGATTGCCAGAAAGGGGCCTAGTTGCTCTGGAATTGAAACAAGCCTAGGCACGATTGCTTTCACTCAGTCTTATCCCTATTTGGACCTGGAATTTGATGTACTATCTAACTACAGCTTGATAATTTCACAAAAAAAGAGGCGAGCCAAATTGCTCACGCTCCAGGCCTTCAAATTTGCAAAGGGAACGGCAGGGTATAGAATGGCCGGGATTGTAAAATTGTACGAGCAATGTTTTGTGCAGGCCATACTTTATGGCCTGAAAGCATTAGCAATGCAGGATTTGAGTTGGCTTAACATTCTTGAGGGCCTTCCTGTCCTATGCAATACCTGAGACTAGAACTGTGTTTAACTTTGTTGAGGGGAATGGCACTGCATGCCCTGGGAGCTTTTTATCTGAAAGCTTGTGCCTCCCCTGCTTGTAAATTGCTTACCTTAGTGGGCCGTAATTTTGATACTGAAAAGGTCCCTCGTGGGTGTAATTTTTAACATGCTAAATGAATCTCTATTAGAGGCTGGACATACTCCAGGAAGAGAACCATGCCATATGCCCACCTGAAAAAATCTAAAAGGGAGTTTGACATATTTCATCCAAAAAAAATGTAGACTATAAAATATATATATTTCACTCTACTAATAAAAAATGGGAGAAACTATGGATGCATTTGTCACGAGACTAAAGAAACGCATGACTTCCATAAGAAGTCAAGTGGCAAAGTTTTAAAATTGCATGTCATAACAGGCAGCTAACCCTCATCATTAAAAAAATCTTCTCCAAAGGCCTTGTTCCCTAGATGATATATTGGCTATGACAAGTTCCTTGACAAGTTCCTTGCTCAAGGCAGAATTTCAGGCTTAATTATGCAATGCACATTTATCAAACATGAACCTGATATGTAGTGCAAGATGAGCTTAACTCCTCAAAAAACTGTTTGAAAAAAATTCTACCAGTGTGGATATTGTCTCCCACAAAACAGTGACTGCCATGTGTGCCGAGAATGGTGTGTGTGCGAAAAGGCCAACCACTTCCAGTCTGTGTGCGGCTCGTCTAAGTCACACAAAACAATAAACAATTGTATCCCTAAATGCTCTCTGAAAGGCAGGGGAACTCCTAGACTCATATATATACACTACATAGGTGCAAGGGAAAAACAATGAATATACACTGTGGATCTGAAGGCGGGCCAAAGGTACCCCCCTATTCTTCTCCCCTTCTTGCGGTTGTTCATCCACTTCACACATTTCCCATAGCACTCCTCACACAGAATCTATTCTGGGCTTGGAGTGCTCCTTAGCCATACTGGAAACTTCGATTATTGAGCTTTTTGGACATTTGTAAATGCAATTTCTGCCAAAATTATGAAATATGGAATGTGGCCCAGCTATTGTAACTAGGCATATCATGTGTGGCCTATGAAAAACCAGAGGCTGTTTCACTGCCTAGACCCCGGGGATACTGCCATTGCCTTTGGATTCAGACCCAGCGGGTGGACAAGTGTGGGAGGATCACCTGGGTGAGGAGTTGTGGGGGAGGAACATCCGATGGGTAAACATCATATCCCCTCTTTCCAAATACCCTTGTCCCATTTTATAGGATACTCCAACTTCCCAGATCCCCCCTTTCCTACACAAACACTGAGCCAAGGAAGTTGAGGTTTGAGGCTAAAAGTAGTACCACCCATGCAATACATTGGACATGTCCCACCAATAAGATCAGGCAGGATCAGACACTTGATCTTAATTACATACACCTGTTAAAAGGGGGAACACTGAGAAAGCATCTGAGAAAGGCGATGAATGAGAAGGAGCAGTTCTTCCAGAGTGATGGCGAACCAGGCGGAGCAGAGCACAGGCCGAGGGATGGAACTGAGGTACAGAGAAACCTTGGCCTCCCCAGCAAGAGATTGTTACCTCTGAAGGGCCTTGGAGGTTGTGGTAGGAAGACCATCCAGAGAAAAGGGCCACACCTCTTTCGTGTTTTAAGGATACCAGCCACCCTCCCAGGTGCAGCTGCAGTTGTGGTATCAGCCTTGATTTCTGGATCAAAGTAGCGAAAGACGAAAACGAATTAACACAACCTGTCTGTTGATGAAAGCAATGAAAGTCTGGTCTGTGTTAAATGTAACTTTAAGGCAACAGTATCCGACGAATGAAGGTTGCGTGTGTGCCGATAAGCATTGAAAAGATCTGTAGATTAAAGAAACAAAGTAACAGGGCAGTCCGGCAAAAGGAAATTGCCCAATCGAAAGTCTCTGTGAAATGTCTGATGCTGTAGAAGTTGCAGGAAGAGAATGAAAAAGAGGTGCAAGATTTGAACTGTTGTTAGGTTTGATCCCGGCAGAGTGAAAGCTGGATGTGAGAGATGTCTTTGAACTTCGAAATAAGTACTGTGTCGAAACTAAATTTACCAAGAGGGCTTGGTGTAGGAGAGAAAAAGTGACGTTTGAGGAAAGAAGGTCATAGTGCACATGCCGAGGTAAAAGCAAAACCCTCTCAGTTTCAAAAGTCTTCAACAGTGGAAGAAAAGTGAAAAGAGGCTTGAATCTGACATAGGGAAGCCTATGAAGGTGTGATTGAAGCCTGCAGAAGGGAACTCACTCCAGCCCAGGTCTCCTTTTTGCTTATTACAAGCAAAAAGGTGACCTGGGCTGGAGTGAGAGAGAGCCAAGTGGTCCAACGGATAAACTAGTGCCTTTTCGTGTAAGTCCAAGTAGGCCCTGGTCCACGAAACAAACTGCATCCTTGTGTCCAAAGCCAGAGTGTGTCACAAGGTCCAAGTGTGCCACCGTACCCCGTGCTTCAACACGTGGGGACGGGAGTTTACTCAGCCATATTGCCATTTCTTTTGAATACTGATTTTCCTTTTTGCGTTACATATTGGCTGACTGTAAATATTACACCATTCATGACCATGTTTGTCAATAAATCTCTGACCCAATGCCGGGTCCTGGATGCATGTAAAAATGCGGTAGTGAAACCATTGTTAAAAAAATTTAATCTAGACCCAGCCATCTTAAAAAACTATCGGTCAGTAGCTAATTTGATTTGGCCAGCCAAAGTGCTGAAGAAAGTGGCAACTTCTCAATTTCAAGCATTCGTGGGTAAAGAGGGGTTGTTGGACAAATTTAAATCCTGATTTTGATCTAAACATGGGACTGAGACTGCGTTGTTAGCAGTACATGCCGATTTGCTGGAGGTGGCGTATCAGCTGTTTTGTTGATGTTGGATCTCTCCACAGCCTTCAATACAGTGGACCATCAAATCCTGTTGGATTGTCTTAAAAGCGTGGAAAAAGTCTCAGAGCAGGTGCTGAACCAGTTTGATTAATTCTTGATGGACAGATCCCAGCGGGTGTTAATTGGGCTCTTTCCGTCTGAGGCTATTGTCCTCGGCTGTGGTGTCCCCCAGGGATCATCACTGTCTCCCCTGAATGTTAATCTCTATATGTGGCCAGTCCTAAATATAGTAAGAGTCACGGCCTGAGCTTTCACTCATACGCCAATGACACTCAAATCTATATTGAGACCAATAACATCGAGGACACGTTTAAGAGACTCAATCAGTGTTTGATGGACATTGATAAATGGATGGCGAAAAATCAGCTACAACTCAATGCAGCAAAGACCGAGATCATCCTCTTGGAGCACAAGGGGAGAATTGCGGCTGAGAAGCAATCCGTCTCCTCATATATTCTTGGTGAGAAGTTACAATTCGCCAAGAAGATTAAAAACTCAGGCTGGCTTTGGCATGAGAATCTCAGTAGTGAAGGCCAGTTGCGGGCCAAGGTCAAAGCAGCTTATTATTTTCTGCGGATGCTTAGGAATGTACTCAACTTTCTACCATCAAAAGATCATGCAGTGGTTGTAGGGGCGATGACGAATACCCATCTAGACTATTGTAATGGTCTGATGGCTGGAATTCCAGCCAAGCAGATATATAGACTTTAGAAGGCCCAGAATGCGGCTGTGAGACTGGAAGGGCAGTTGGGAAAAAGGGACCAGGTCTCACCCCTGCTTATATATCTGCACTGGCTGGCGGTCAAAGACCGAATTAAATTCAAAGTAGCCTGTTTGATCTATAAATGTGTCAATGGGCTTGTTCCAGAGTATTTTACTGCTAAAATTCGTTGTTATCACCCCGCCAGAGCATTGTGTTCAAGAGACAAACTTTTATTGAAAGTCCCACGCTCCAAATTTGTCTCCAGAGGGGATAGGAGATTTGGAGTTTTTAGGCCTAAAATTTGGAATCTCCTCCCGTTGCAGATTAGAACTGGTCAGTCATTGGCCAAGTTTAGGAAGGTTTTAAAAACACACATGTTCAACTAAACCCTTCAAGCTTAGGGATAGCATCTGTACATGATGTGCGTAGTACCTCATTTGGAGGTATTTGTTAATCCTCATCCGTATACAGTTAAGTCTGTCTTCGGAGCGCAATATACATAATCAAATCACATTTCTTGTACACATTTATTGTATTAGAAAAAGGGAAGGCTTTAGGTTTATTAGAATAGGCCATTTTATTTTGACTACGGTCTGACTAGGACTGTAATTTCTTTTTGTTTGATGGTCAAGAATACTCCAATCTTAGTCATATGATATGATATGATATGGCATTTATAATGCGCCTATACACAAGTGTTTCAAGGCTTGACGAGGCAAGGGAGGGGGTACAGAGGGAGGACAGACAACTATCCTACTAGGCCAAGTGTCATTCAGATTGCGCAAGTGCATGGGACGGGGGAAGGGGAAGTGCAGGAGGGGATGGGGGAAGGGGACAGTGCAATACATGGGATAATAAAATAAATAACAAAGTAATGTATGGCCAGCCGGTGGCAAGTGCAAGGGAGAAGGGTAAGTGCAGGCATCAGATGTCAAGTGCTAGTGGTAGGACTGTAGGGATACAGAGAACAGTCCCCAAGTGTGGGGGTTTCCAGGAGGGCAGTGCAGGTGTGCGACTGGCGTAGGGGGGTCCTGGGCCTGAGATCAGAGGGTGGCCAGGTAAACCAGTGCAGTTTCAGTATAAGCCAGGAAATCAGCAGGGGAGAGTAGGAGAAAAAGCAGAAGCAAAGAGAAAGGTTTTGAGGTGCTTCCGGAACCAGAGATGGTTCTCCTCAAGTTTCAGGGGGGCAGGGAGGCTGTTCCAGAGGGAGGCCCCGGCCGAAGAAAGTGATCTACCATCAACTCGTTGCTTAGAGAAGCGACTGACCCTGAGGGAGTTGGAGAAGGATGAGCGAAGAGCTCGAGAAGGGAGATATTTAGGAAGAGAGAGTTGAAGGTATTGAGGCCTCTGGGGCAAGATAAGAGATTTACAACCACTTTCAAACCATCATAAAGGTTTTTGAAACTTGCAACTCTTGTGTCAGTGTCTACTTCTGATAACATATAAACAAAGAGGAGCTCCAAATACCTCGGGAACGAAGTGGAGCATAGAGCTGAAATACAACAAATGGGCGTTCCCGTGTAGCAAGAATAAGAACGTTGAGACGGAAGCTGTCAGTAATTATTCAACTGGTAGCTAAGCAGAATAAATCATTAAATTTAACACAAAAGCTATAACACCTGTCATGCTAAACTTAAGTTGTGCATATTGTTGATAACACATGTCGCAAAAAACTCAAGAATTCAGAGGAAAATGTAGTTATTTATAAGAATAAACATCAACATAACAACTTGATAGCTTCATAAATTAAACAGTTACACGAGTAAATTGACAAATATAAACAAACCTTCAAATATAAATAAAATACATTTGGTTTGTTTGAAAAGGAAAAAAGGAAAGAAGGGGAGGAGGGGGTACAACGAAGTAAAAGAAAAACAGAGGCAATAAGTTTAACATAAAACACTTGGTCTAACAAAAGCCTTTATCTATCCGTACAGCTGAGTGAGCTGAGTAGGGCATACAGCAGATTATAGCTAACTGGCCCTAACTAACTCGAGGCCGTTATTTTTGGCCTTGATATTTGGTTGCAAAATAAGTGACAATTAAATGACAGCCTTATGCAAGTAAAGCAAGGGAAAAATGATTTCTTTTAAATATACATAAAACTGTAATAATGTCCGTTGTAAGGCAAATATCCATTGAATGATAACCTTATTCAGGTGAAACAAAAAGCAAGAAGATTGTACACAAGGCTGAAATGATGTCCACCTTATTCAGGTAAAACAAAAAGCAAGAAGATTGTACACAAGGCTGAAATGATGTACTACGCCTTCCGCTAACCAATGGTGTAATAAGCGTGTGGCACCACGTCCTCTGGTCAAGGGTACATGTGAACCTATGTCTAGAGCGTGGTGGAGTTGGCATTATGGTGGTGTGTTGACAGATAAAGACCACCTTCTTCAGGAAGTTCGATCCTAAATTCAGCCCCTATGATTACAATCAATGTCATCCCATCACTTTAGATTGTCTCAAAGAAAGTAACTCAGTATAAAGTATTTAGCATGAAAGTTAGTTTTTGGAGCAATAAAACACCAAATGGTACAGTGAACCAGGTACCTTCCCTTTATTTTGGCAGGTGGCCTATAGCAAACCCACTCCTATTTCCTGTTACCAAGTTAATGTAGAGGTGAAGATACCTAATAGAGCCCTAATAATAAAAAACAAGACCCGTATCCATCGTGCGGAGGTATTGAAAGGGAAGGAGAGGGGGGGAAACTGAAAATGAACCCCCATGCAAAGTGTTTTAAACAAATAATGATTTAGAAATGAAATGGGGAAGAAAGAAAAGAAATCAACAAGAGAGTAGATCCCAGTTCCACTTGCAGGGATCTGGGGTGCATACCTAAAGTGATACTGTGGAATCCTCCTAGACAGGCATTTTACTTCTGATAACATGCCTTCCTCACAGGCCTTATTGAGCTAAGAAGGGAATACCAAACACAAGATACATGTTCTGATTGGGCATAATGCGATCTATCTATGCTATGCTAACTTGCAATTGCTGTTCTTTATTTATTTATTTGCATTTTTAAAGTGCTCACACAGCCCTGGGGCATCGAGGCGCTGTTACAGAATTTTTTTGTTGTTGTCTTAGTTGCATATTTAAAACACGCTTAAATACCCAGCGGTTTCTAAGCGCGGACCCGGGGATCGAACCTGTGTTGCTTCGTGTTGTCTTGCTTCCAAGGAGAGCATGTTGACACTGAGCTATCCTCCCGGCACTCTTAAATGAAATGGATATAAAATAATCTGACACTGCTAAGCTAACTATGCAAATTGGAACCTGGGCCTGACTGTGTGAGGGGTTCTTAAAGGACAACTTAGTGGATAAGCAAGGGTGTTTCAAACTTTTTCTTACCTCTCTCTCTAAGGGTTGTGAAGACTGATGGGTATGGCAATATTAGGAGATCAGAACTTGAAATGTAGGTACGGTTAACAACGCTTGAGTCAACAGCATATAAATGTATATTATATTATAAGGCCCAAACAAACTTGCAGTTAAAAATATAAGGATACACTAACTACGGCACATATCTATATACACATACATTACAGCACCCCATAGTTAAGTTGAGTCAGAGACACATAGGAAACCCTCAAAATTCTATTGTTAGTAACTTTTGATTCGAGTAACGGATTTGCCCAAAATTTCGAAAGTACTTTTTTCCACCCAAAAGTGTGGCCTACTCCCCATTCGTTTTCCCATAGACAAAAAAAGGTACATTTTTGCCAAAGCGCACAGCCCAAACCGCTGAACGGATTTGGACCAGGTCCAAAACAACTTAGGCACAAAGACTTGACTCGTACACCATGCATGGTTTGGGATTATTCTGTGAAGTAGTTATTTAAATATTTGACTGAGAAGGTGGTGCCCTTGCCCCCCCAAAAAAAAAGATTTATCCCATGGTGCATTGCAGGATCATGGTGTTCTGAAATGAAACAACGCCATCTTGTTTTTCTCTCGATGCAAGAGATATTTGACGCTATAACCGCGTTTATGGGAAAATGAAATGCACTAAAAAGCTATAGGCAGGTCAAAACACATACACATGCTATCAGGGTAGAGGTGGGGGGGTTGGCTAGAGGGTACTGTGTGAAATTTGGGAGTTGGAGGGGGTCCGTGGACTGAGTTTGCAACATTAAGCTTTCTGTAGCCTCTTTAGTTGCAAGGACATTAAGGTGTGAACTTAATGAAATAAAATCCTGGAAATTCAGTTAAAGCCACCTTAACTGCACGCCCCATATTGCACAGACTATGACCACAATGATTACATCACAGATCACGTCAAGGATGACATCACTAATTACTTCACATCAGTAACTGGCATTAAGCATGGCCTTCAGCCATGGTCGGTGTGCATGGCCAAATACATTTTAACACATGAATGCGTACTAGTCATGGCCTTGCGCTATGGACAGTGGTCGCAACCTTCATCCATGTGCACTAACAGGCACAGATGTTGGCCTTTACCAGTGGATCCAGCTTTCAAACAGTTTAGGCACTAGCCATGGACTTCAGCACAATACTGGCCACTGGCCACAATCGTTGGCTGTGCCCACTATATATTCTAATATAAATAGGCCACTATCCACGGCCTTTGAACTTGAGCAGTTTGTACATCTTTTGGCCATGTCCAGTGTATTTTTAAAAACAATAAAATGCAATAAGCAGTGAACTTCGGCCGTGCCCACTCAGTTTTACACAACACTAACCTGCCACTAGCATACTGCTTTCGACCGCGCCCGCTGCATATTATATATACTAACCAGCCACTAGCCATGGTCTGCAACACAATACTAGCCAATGGCCACGGCCTTAGGCTGTGCCGACTGTATATTCTGACATATTAATGGGCACTAGCTAGGGGCTTTAGCCATGGCCACTGACTACAGCTTTCAATGTTGCTCACTGTATACTTTAAAACAGTGATGGGCTACTAGGCATGGCTTTTAATCATGCCTATTGCTTTTATTTAACACTAACCGATCACTAACTATGGCCTTTGGTGCTGGCCACTGAACTGTCTTGGCCAAGTCCACGGCCTAAATTGTTATTTAGGTAATCAAAGTTTTCATGAGCTAATTTACAAATGATGGTATGTCTAATTCCATTATTGATGTGATCAGTTATATACAATGCAATTAGTGTTGTCACCAGTGATGGTGTAAAAGCATATTTTGCATAATACCGCCTGATAATGAACATTGGCCTAAGTGCATTCGCATCGTGCTGTGAATCGCATTTAAATGAACTTGCAATAAGTTGTCTATGCTGCCATCTTAAAGTTATCTGCCATTTCATTAACTCCTGCTTTCTGCCCCATGCTAGAAATTGTGTTTTTGGCTCCATCAGAGCAAAATGAACTTTGTACTATGTCAACGTAGATAAGCATGTTGAATCTGCTAAAGAGGACTCGTTTGTCCTGCACTAAGAAACCTTGGAGCTAAACAAGGGCAGAATTTAAACAGTAATCTAGAGACCACCTGTATCAATAGTGTCTTCTCCATTCAATGTTGAATAACTGAATATGTGCTGTTGCAGAAATCTGTGTTTTCGTTCCTTGAAACTAAGCTGACTTTAAACTTAACAACAAACTGTAGACAAATATGAGTAAATGAAACAAGGACTGTTACCATTGTGTTTTATGTGCAGAAAACCATGTCTAGTGTTTGAGGAAAACATTGAACAATGTATAGTTGTTTGAATCTGTATTAGATATGTGAACTGGCCACAAACCCTAGTGAATGATAACACAAAAATGGTGTTAGGGAGAATTCTCCAGAATGGCTAATTTCCCTTACCTACTGAGTCCCTCAGCAGCTTTGCTGGATTTCTAGGATTTTTTTTTTCAGCTGGTAAGAGTGTGAGCCTTTTTTCCCACTCTTACATGTGTTTTGCTGTGTGAGTTTAACATGTTCTTGTGTTCATAGACTGTGGTGCCTCACCTACTCCATAGGAATCATCTTTTTACTGTGTGTTAAACAGCACCTTCAGTGCAATGACACAGGGTTGCCTTTTTTGACTTCCCAACTCCGACTCCATTTTCTGGGACTGACTACTGTCTCCCAGAACATGTAAAGTTGCCATTGACTTTATTAGTCTTTGTAAACTCACAGACCCAGAACAAACTATCTTACATAGAGTTCTGGAAAGGGATGATACTTGCCCTTTTTTGTCTGTTTCTCATGGAACATTGTTTCATTCCTTTTTTCATTAAGATTTGACTAGTGGCAGTGGTAACTATTCTATTTTTCCTACCGCTGTTATTTTAAATAGCCTTGGTATTGTTTTAGGCTATCTTGATAGCCTCGAACTTAAACCTGCGGGACCATATACGTTTTTATACGGTTCTGGCTGGGTTTATTTGCCATTTCTTTTTGTAAAAGTCATTCTCGTGTTTTACTCTGCGCGCAGAACACAATCACAATTGCAATGATCTTCAATGGTAGGCCCTAGAACTTGTGAGAGGTACCGATCCGTACTCTTCTGCCAATAGACTCTCCACCCGAGAACACGGGTGGATTCATAACACCCAAAGTCACATAGTGGGCTTGAATGCTCAGGATGAATGGCCATCTTTCTTTATTAGACCCGTGTAGGTTATCCAGGCAAGGTAGTTCCCTCTATTACATTTATTGCATTCCTGGGCCCGGGACACCATCATACATTATTTAGGGTGATCTCTTTACATGGCCTTTTGAGCCCGACTCTTAATTTTGATTGAACTTCGCCAGATATTTTACAAGCAATTTGTTGACCTTGCATGTTTGTTTATAGCACAGAGAAATAATTTAGGTTGGTTTTCATTTTAGAATACGTTTGTCTTCATAGTTAGGTCGACAATTTAGCAGCCACCTACTTTTGGGGACATGCATTCTGTTTTCACCATTAATACTTCCTTATTATGTTTTTATTCTGTTCATGCCTTTAGATTTGATGTGTCTTTTAGTTAATATGGAAAAGATCCATTTGTTGAGAGGGGCTGAAGATTCATGGTTCCCAGCAGTTGGAGACAGGTACTTCCGTCCGTCTGTTCTTCTTTTTTCTGTCTTTTTTTCTGGCTTTTCATTCTATACTTGGTACCTGTCTTGGTATTTGGGCAGGGCCTGACCGATGCCGACCACTGCTTATTCCCATTGACCTGGGTATAGGGATTTAGACACACTTAATTTTGTTTGTCCTTTTATTTATTTAAAATCTTTTATGATCTTGAGACGACTTACGCACATAGCGATCTCCACGTGTCACGGCATGTGTGACCTTTCTGGGGTTTTCCTCCCCTTGCCGCTGCCTTTTTGGCATGCTGCGTGGGTGGTTCAGCTTTGGGGCTGGGCGCTCTGCGGCTCATGCGGTGTGCTTAGTGATTACACTAATGGCTCACAAGTGCTTGTGTGCGGCGGCAGGCCTGTTAATTTCGGGCTTGTACTCCGTTGGGGGTGGTACGAATTCCGCGTCACGCCTGGTGAGTGTACTTAATGACTCACTTGCTTGCGCGGCATCAGGCCCAGTAATTTCGGGTTTTCATCCTGCCAGCAGACTGCAGCAACAGCAGGTAAGCGCGACGCCACAGGGACTCACTTTTAGTACTTTTCAAATGTTCCTTGTTTTTTTTTTTAGTTCGATTACTGCTACATTAGGCATGGATTGGTAATCCCCGTACATGTATAACTATATTGTAGCATGACAACAGAGCTGGCACTGTTCGGTAATCCCTGCATATTTATAACAACATTCTAGCAGAACAACAGAGCTGTTGGTACTGCACGGGTCATTTACATTTTACATCTTTCTTTGTTAGACTGCATTGGGGTTCACCTGCAAGTTTTAGATCTCCAGATCTTTTCAGTGTTAAGGAAGGGCTTGCAGTACACTCGGGAGATGAATAGAAGTATTTCTCTTTTTTCTCTCCAGGGAGTTTTGGCCATCCATGCTGCTTTGTGGATAAACCAATGCAGTACTCTGTGATAGAGGCCGCTCATTGTCACACTTATTGTCATGTCCTTACTTTCACATATAGTAGTTCATAGTGTATTGTTTTTGATGTTTTCTGAACTAGGATGACAGAAGTTTCCAGTGCAATCATTTACAGATCTTCCTTTTAACTTGTTGTTTCTTGTTTTGTTTTGTTTTTGCATATGTGTTTTAGGTGTGATGATTAGCTTCGGCCTTTAAGCATTTATTGTTGGTTTTAGTATTGCTTCACAAACCACACACATCAAACATCAAGTGGCAACCATCCCCAAGGGAGTGCACTGTCATGACGAAGATGGGCATCAACTGTGGCACAGCTAGATGCTCCATACCATAGAAACTACTATTAGCAACCAGTGTCAGATGTATATTTTCGTGAACTTTGTTGTTTTGACACTCCAGTAGTTGACGTACGGCACCTCATTGTCAGTTTTTGTATAGATTACCATTGCTTGAGTACATATCTTTACTTTTTCAGTCAGTTATCCGCAGACACATCTGGGACTGCCAGTCTCCCCATTGAGTGATCCCCTTCACTCACTTGGGGCTGCAGGCAGCCTGGCTGTGTTACAGCGGCATGGACAGGTTAGACTGTCCATCTTTCAGACAAGCACTTTATTGTGATGCACTTTATCCTATTCTATAGATTTAATATGTATTTTTTGAATGTTGAAATAACAATAAAATGATTATAGTTTTCTAATCAAATTATTTTCTCATGGGTTGATCTGTAGTGTATGTTCTGGCTTCCTTCTTGTCATTTATTGGTTGGGTTTGCCTTGTTTATTGAGCATTGTTCTGCTTGAATTGATTTTCATTTGAATATGGTGACTGGCCCGGCGGGACAGCCACCCTTCTGTGTGATTTACAGCCAGGCTGCGTGAATGGGCGAAAACTGCATAAAAAGCAGGTCTCTGGGGCTGGAAAGGCAGAGTCGCCGCTGGATTGAGAGAACCGAAGAGAAGCTGACAGAAGAGGACCTCTACCATGACTGAACCTCCCGGTGAAGACCTGCTGCGGGTCCGAATCCTCTACTTCGACGACAGGAAAGATCTGCAAGGAATCTTCTCCCCCTGAGCTGGTGGGATCAATCAGTTTGCCTATATGCTAGCCAGGCCTCCCTCCTCTGGTCGAATTTGCTCTATAGAGCTACAGTGAACCGGATAGCCAGGAGGAACGGACCCTACTTGCGTTTTAAGGAGCACACCTTTTATTTGTTGCTTTGCTCCGCTGCTCGTTTCTTCCCTGTGCAGGACCCTCCAGTCTTCCTCCTTCTCCAACAGTCGCCTCAGGAACCATGAGCCTGCAGGACCTGCCAGGAAGTCTGCCTCAGCTACAGCATTCTTCTGCTCTAAAGGTACTGTGCTAACCCTGTTGTTCATTTCGTCCAGCCACGGTGAAAGTGTGTGAACTCTTTTGCCAATCCGAGGGCTTGTCCTTCTTCATTCTTTAAAGTAACTTTTCGTCCAACCAACTTCGTTCTGAACTCTTGGCAAAGACTTAACCGCAAACTACGCTGAACTGTGTGGTCCTCTGCAAAGACTTTGGTCCATTGACTTTGGGCCAGGCCCCTTTAATTTGATTTCTTCACTGTAGATCCTTTTTCTAGTTTGCCCTGCTACTTACTTGTTGGTGCTGCTCAAATTCTGCCTAACTTTGTCTTTCCCTCCCTTTTAAATTACTGGAGTGCCATTTTGCTCACATTTCATTTTCAGCCCACTTGTCCTGAATCTATTGGCTGCGGTGTAGTGTATTAAACTCGTGATATTTCAACTGCTTGATAATATTGAAATGTTTAATAACTGATGTGTAAATAAATGTATATTCTTTTACTCAAAAACCTTGAGTCAATGTTTGTTTGAATCATACTAATTGCTGTCCTTTGTGTAACTATTGATACTGCTGACTTTACTCTTGAGATAAGTCTGGCTGCTCAAACATCGCTACTGCTTTACTTTGTAGTACAGGCTTGTACCAAAGGTGAATTTGTACTGTCACTTGTAGTCCTAATTGTGTGTGGTGTTCGCAAAGGGTACTGCATATAATTTTGCATAACACTGGTGTACAGCGGTGAGGATCAAGTATAGTGATTACACTTAGAGTGTTGCTATTGCCTTGGATCAACTAACCGCAAGGCTAAGCATCACTAAAAAGCAAGATTAATCATATCTGATATGGAAAGCTACAGTCAGGAGACCTTCCCTAGTTACACTGTGGATTATCTGAAAAATCTGTGTAGAGAAAGGAATCTCTATGTTAAAGGCAAAAAGTCTGAATCGATTGAAACGTTGTTAGGGGAACAAAGTCTGGAGGGTGGGTCTGAAATACCTGACCCCTCAGCAAATGTGGAAAATAATGGGGATGATAATGTGTCTATTATTGATGAGTTAGAGGAAGTAGATGTGTCTCACAATGTAGGCCTCACTGCTCCCTTACCTGCTAAGCAAACTCAACCTTTGTCCAATGGGACCCCTACAGGTCCTACACTCAGTCCTGAATTCATTGCTCTAGAAAAGATGAGGCTTTACTTAGAATTGAAATGTTTAAATGCTCAAACTGAACAAAAGCATCAAGAACTTAAGAAATTGTGGGTATGTATGAGGTTAAGCTTGATATTTTGGATTGGTTGGAAATGTTTGAATATAACCATGGGATTCAAGACGTTACAGGGAATCAGTTGCTTCCTTGGCTCTTCTCTAGGCTACCCACTGTTGCATCTGATGGTGTGATGGATTTGGGGGAGGTGGATAGGATGGATTATGAGTGTGTGAAGCCAGCTTTAATTGCTAGATTTGGGAAGACCCCTCCCCAGTACCGTAAGAGGTTTAGGACCCTCAAAAAGCATGATGGTACCCCTTGGGCTACCTGGGTATGTGAATGTTTGAAGAACTTAGATGGTTGGGTTAAGGGTTACAGAGTGAACACTTATGAAGGTATGAGCAATCTTGTTATGTTGGAGTCAATTTAGGATGCCTGCTCTCCTGAGCTCAGACAGCACTTGGCTGATTCTAAGCAGATAGATCGCAAGACGTTAGCTAAGGCTGCTGACTTGTGGGTTCCCAACAGGGCTACTCACAAGGATTCTTGGGCACTCAGAAGAAGGATGAGGGAAAGCAGCCCACGAAAGATAAGAAGGAGAATTGAAATACCTCCAATCCAAAAGAGGGCCCCAAACAGCAACATAAGGGTAAACCACAAGGGAAACAGAATCAGGCTAGTGCGCCATCTGGACCCAAACTAGATGGAGGTTAGAACAAACCCCCATTCATCGAGACATTTGAGAAATGTTATGTTTTTGGGTCAACTGACCATGTGAAAGGGGATCCCAGATGTAAGGGTAAACCTTCAGGTGTCCACACTGTCTCCTTAGCCTTCTCCCCAGAGGAAGAAGTACCTATGGCAAGTGGAAACTTTCACCTACTGGCTGATGAACCCATGAGAGTCTCAGCTAGTGTTTCTTTAGTGTCCTTGGGCTTGTGGAAACAACATAATTTAGATTTCTATAATTCCATCCCAGATAATACTAAATAGTATTATAAAGATAGTGTTCTTGTGAATGGCCAGGAGACTCCTGCCATCAGAGACACTGGAGCCAGCATAACTGTGGTGGATGAATCATTTTTCAAGGTGGAGGATGTTGCTAAGGCACCCAAACGCCTCCCCAAGTTAGCTAGACGCCCTGTGCAAATGCTTCCCCAGTTACCATCTCTCATCCAGTATAATGATATGACTGTCAAGATACCTGTTAGTGTGCAGAGTGAAGTGCCTGGGAGAGTCCTGTTGGGTAATGACCTGAAAACTCTTGGAGTTGTGTCCAGTACCCCCAGGCATCCTAGTAAAAGGAAACAGTAGCTCACTAGGCCTGCAAGGGAGAGGACCTTAAGAGGCTCTCCAGAGGAGTTGATAGAGGAAGCTATAACTCCATCTCCACAGGAGTAGCTCACTGCTATTTCCAGAAAGAACGAGGCAAAGGGGAAACCCAAGACCTCAAAGAAAAAGACAGATGGCACCCCTGTGCTACCATCAAGGACATCCCCAAGATTGTCCAAAGTCACACCTGTGATTCCTCCACCTGCTGGAGCAGAGTGTGAGGTACAACCTTGTGTGGTTGATCCAGTTTCTGAATAATCAGATCTGGAAGAAGACACTGTTTTGGTTAGAGGTCCTGACTCTGTTGACCATCCTGAGCTGCAGTTTTTACTGGCAGAAGGTGGGCCCAACAGGGCAGACTTCAGCATAGGACAAAGAGAGTGTCCTACTCTCGAAGGTCTTCGACAACAAGCTGCTTCTCAACTTGATTGGCAAGAAGTTGGAAAGCATAGGTTGAGTCTATCCCTGAGGACTGCAAAAGAATTGTAGTGCCCCTAGCAATCAGACTCCAGTTCCTACAGTTGACCCATGAGTTACATTTGGCTGGTCATTTGAGTTTCAAAAAGACCAAGGAAAGGCTCTCCTTATACTTCTACTGGCCTAAAATGGGTTCAGAAGTTGAAGAAAGCTGTAGAAGATGTCACAATTGCCAAACCACTGGCAAGAGTGTAGCCAGGAATGTGGCATGCCTGGTGCCTCTCCCAGTGGTGGGAACATCTCTCATCTTCAGGGAACAGGTTTATCCTGGTTGTAGTAGACCATGCCACTAGATATCCAGAAGCAATACCTACGAGGACTGTTACGGCTCAGGCTGTGGCTAAGGCTTTACTTGGTATTTTTACCAGAGTAGGGTTTCCTAAGGAAGTGATATGTGACAGGGGACAGATGGGCTGGACGATGTGTCTGGGATTGTGAGAGAAATGTATAAATATGCATGCTTTGTAATCCCCAGCACTCTCTTATCGCAAGGTGTACGCTACCACACATTGCGAGGTGTTGAGAGACCAGAGAACTGTTCTGCAAAATAAAAGTGTACTTGTACCGTTGTACTCGTGCCTGGTGTATTTCTATTAAGTGGTATTAAGCGTTGATATTTCTTTAATCTTTCAATGGCATCAGTGATTTGTGTTGTAATGTCACCATTGTTCTTATACAACATGTGATCAGTGATGTCATCAGTGATGTGATCTGTGATGTCCTCAACGTGGTAGTAGTCTGAAAAACAGGGGGCATGCAGTTAAGGTGGCATTAGCTGAATTTTGAAGGACTTGTTTCCTTAAATTTATATAAACTCATAACACACATGCAATTAAAACATAATGTTACTTTATACTATAGCACATAACTATACACTTGGCCTTGGGTTCTCCTTTGCCTTAGGCTTTGTTTTAAACGTGTTTATTGCATAACCACTTTTGTTTAAGGCCCTGTTCTGTGTGGACTGTCTAAAGTATCAACCAAAATACATAGGTCTTTTAACTTAATTTGCTAAAGGACTCCCACTGGGATTTCACTAAAAACACTCACTCAATACTACAACAAATCCAACATGAACACTCACTTAAAGCATTAGGCAGGTTAGACAACAATAGGTATGGTATGTGGGCCCAAATGAGGACTACACAACACTTTACAATTAATATAGTAATAGGAAATGCACAACACTGAAAGCAGAACTGTGATAAGTTAAGTGAGAGAGAAGAGTAAAGCACATATAATACACCATGCTTCATAATTATGAGTTTAGCACACAGGTAAGTATCTGGTGTTTCAGTCCACAGTTACGTCTCTTGCTTGGGGTTTAGGAAGAATAAGAGTTACTTTGCAGAGGATTTGGCCCCACCATGCAGGTAAGTAAAGCATAAATTCAAAGTACGCTTTTTGGAAGAATCAGCTTATTTATTTATTTGACATTTGTAGAGCGTGTCAAACCCAAGGACATCTGGGTTCTGGTTGCATTAGAGGCTTGATACAGTAAATACATTCAGAGCAGAAGTAGACCAGGTGGCAACCCTTACCTATATGCAGTAAGACATACATAGTTAGGGGGATTCTCCTAAATCGTTTATCTATGGGTCTTGCGTGAAGAGCTATGTGTTGAGGCTTTTGCAGAAAGACCAGTGGGAGGAATCTGATTTTAGAGACAGAGGGAGGTCATTCCAGTTTTAGCTAGGAATTTGTGAGTAATAGAGAGTTTTAAATATGAACCGGCAGCCAATGGGCATTTCGTCTGGCTGATGAGATGTACTCTTTTTTTGGAATATTCAATGCCAATCAGAGCGTGTTATTTTGAATGACTTGTCGTTTTTTGATATTGCAAGCTGTTGAACCTGCGAATAGGGCGTTGCAATAATCTAGCCTAGGCAGAACAAGTGCTTTAGCTAACGTGATGCAACTTTCGGGAGTCAGGAATGGTATGCAGGCAGTAATGTGTTTGGAGGTGTAGGATGCCGCAGAAGCGATTGCATTAACCTGTCTTGTTAAAGAGAGTGAGGAGTCCAGGTAGAACCCTATGGTTTTGACTTCCTTCAGGACAGGGATGGAATTCTCGTCTATGGCGAAGGATTTTTAATCGTCATCCAGTTTGTTAAGTCAAGTTTGGGGCCCCGTTAGGAGCAACTCCGTTTTTTCATCCTTTAGGCAGAGTTCATGTTGCAACATCCAGGTATCGATGATTTGATTTATTTTGTTAAGGGCATTGGTGTCAGTGTTGTAGTTACCAGAGATGGGGAGGAGGATCTGGGTGTCGTCTGCATAGTTAGTGTAGGAGGCACCTTGTTCGTCCAGAAGGTCAAAAAGGGGCTTTGTAAATATATTGTAAAGTGGCATTGAGACGCAAGAGCCTTCCGGAACACCACACATGACTGTAGCTGGGCTGGGAGCAGCTGAGTTAGAGAAGACCCTCATTGTACAATTGGAGAGGAAGGACTCAATCCATGTTATAGCTTTTGTGGAGAAGTGGGCTGCTGATGAGAGGTCTTGGCATATGATTTTGTGGTTCACTAGATTGAACGCAGTGAAGCGGTCGAGTAGGGGGAGAATTGCTAGATTCCCATTATCTATCATCTCGTGCATTTGGAATTTTAAGTCTAAGAGCGCCGATTCAGTTCCATGTCCTGGGCGGAAACCGTATTGCCGAAGGCCGAGGAGGTTGTTGGAATAGAGATGGTTCTGTATTTGCAGGTATGCTGTTCTGTCTCGAATTGTGAAAAAGAAGCAGACATTGGTGATGGGGCAGTAATTAGTGGGGATGTTAGGGTCTAGTGTGGGTTTTCATAAGAGCAGGAGGACCCAGTCATCTTTAAGGTTGTTGGGGCTAGGAGTTGTTAATGAGCAATGTAATGAAAGGGACGAGTTCTGCCACACAGTCTTTAATGAAAGGAGCTGGGCAGATGTCTCCTTGGCATCTCGAGGGCTTCAGGCCTTTGATGATTTTAGTGACTTCAAGTATAAAGACTGGTCTAAATTCAAATAGTGAGGGCTTGGGCTGTGGGGGTGGTATGAGGAGTATCTGGTAAAAGTAGTTTAGTTATTTTGGTGATAATTTTATTTTGGAGTGATTTTATCCAGTACTGCCTTTTGGATATTAGTACATCAGGTGATGTTCTTGAGGCAGCTGTCTGGGGGAGTGACTGGAGATTTGAGTTCTCGTAAGACAGCAAATAACTCTTTGGAGCCTGTTTTAGCTTTTGCTATTTTCTCATTTTCGGTGAGGCTTTTGGCTTGGAGGATGGCTTGTTTATAGGTTTTAGCCGAGCAGATGTATTGGTCCTTATTGGTAGCTGACGGTGTCGTTTTCCACATGGCCAGTGCAGCTCGATTGGTGGCATGTAAGCTTTTAGGTTAGGGGTGTACCAGTAATTCAGATGAGCTATTGGTTTAGGTTCACATATGCTCAGCGAAGCTACCTTGTCTATGGCTATGTGGAGAGCTTGGTTGTTAATCTCTACCATGCAGTTGGGATCGCAGACAGAGTGTTGATGGTCCAAGATGGTTTAGGTAGGTTTAGGGGTACACTCATTATTCCTACACTATAGGTGTCTGGTAGGGAAGAATTCTAGGCCGGCACACCACCAGAAATGTATGCCCATGCTATCACTATAGGGGAGAGGGACAACGTGGTTGGCATGTGCAAGCACGCCATTTATGCTGATTTTGGAATCAATCACCCCCAGTTTAGTTGGAATCACTGGGACCACTCACCAGCACAGTTCATCTAGTCACAGGAGGTCGTATTGCTACATTTTAGCAGCAAAACTAATCTCTGAAGCAGATGCATTTCCAGGAGACTCCTGATGGATACGATACCTGAACTTCGACAATGACCACGGCATCTCCTATAATGAATATGATCTTCCAAGACCCAGCAAGTAAGGTTTTGGTGATGAGAATCCTTGGTCAGGGGTTAGCAGGATCAGTTTGTGGCAGTGGTAAAAAAAAGTTCCTTGAAGACGGGCCCATCTTCGGTGTAGAAATCAGCTGCAGCAGGTAACTACGCTCCTGGGCCAGAAGCCGAAGGTCTGTAGCATTCTGAGTCCCATTTCAGAATTGTGTTTGGCACAGCAAATTTGCCTAGTCAGTGAATAGGCTTTCCCCAAAATAGTCCACCTCCTAATTCTACTGACAGTAGGACATGAGACTGGTTGGTTCCAGGTTCAGAAGCAGAGGGTCCCCAATGATTGGCTTAGTTGATGATGCTTCTGTTGCAGTATTCTGGTTCTTCTCAGCACAGCCATTTCTTTTTTTGGATTCTTATCTCCTGTTGTCGACTTCCAGAATGGCTCCATACCCTCTCTGCTCTAATCCAAAATCCAGGCTGGGGTTTAACCCTGCCCCCCAAACAGGAAGGATCTGAACCATTTTAACTGCCAGTGGCTGTCCAATCATGGACAGCCATATCTACCCCATGTATGTCCAGCAGAAAGCATCCAATGGAAGAAGTGTGGATTTGGACCAGACAGCAATATCTTTTTTCTTTTTTATTTAGTGTTTTTTAATTAAATCTTTCACGATCTCCAAAAAAAGATAGACCTGTACAATGACAAAAAATATGGAAAAATAAAACTTAAAATATGCATGATGATACATTTAAAGACAGAAAAACAGAGAGCGAAAGAAAAGGCAAAAAAGGAAAGAACAAAGCATATCAAAATTGAAACTTTATCTATAAAAATGAATCCAGCTCATAATTTCCAGTACTTTAGTAGGACCCCTGAAAGTGCGTGCCCTTTTTAGGAGTTTTATGGCATTAGAGGGCAGTTAAAAGCCAAAGAACAGGTCTTAAAGTCTTATGCATGACGTTTGAAATATTAGCCAACAAAATGGCATTATCATGAATAAATAAATGATTGTAAGACAGTGTTCACTGTCACTAGCCTATCCCCGGCACATCACAAAAGCATCTAAAATGCTGCTAGATACAAGGAAAAAGGGACACAAAGTGTATCTGTACCTTTCTACTGAAGTTGGTGTGTGTTACAAAGTGAAAACACCCAAAGATGCAGCCTTAGGGGTTGAGCAGTGCCCCCAAAATAAATCAATTGACCTGGCAAGTGAAGCTAAACAGTCTTTAGTCACCTCAAAATACACACCACAGACAGACATGCTGGGGATTACATTCAAATGAGTGGAGGGAAAACTGCAAGAAGAAAGAATTCACAAACAATGAAAATCATTTTGGTACCTAGGATTGGCTGTCAATCACGCATATACTTGAGTTTAGTGGATTTTAATATCCCAAACTTGAAATGCTGTAGAACCTGACCTCTGATGGCATACATGCTATATATTAGCAAGATATGTCAAATGTAAACTTGATCATGTTATGACCAATGATGTTACTTACGGTTATTATTGTTGAATCTATCATTGACCACGAAACGAGCACATTCAGTTGTCAGTGACTGATTTACTGTGGGAGCTGGGGTCTCCACTAGAAACCCACAGAGGACACACTGGATGCTTCCTGACTGCTCTGATCCATACTAGATACCATCTGTTGTTGAGGCATTCAACCCATTGGTTGCGCATGTACATGTGACTAATAGCCTGCATCCATAGGTAAATAGAAATAAAATAGCTGAAATCAAACTAGTGCAGACGTGCTAGGGGCCTGGAAAATCTCCTACAGATCCTGTAGGGCCACTATCAGCAGCTGAGCTCACTCTACCATGGAAACTGAAGTCCTTGCTGGAGGCCTACATTGGGCACTTCCTGTCTGTGTTGGTCTCCCCTTGGTACCAATTTATGTTCATAACTGAGGGCCGGTCTCTGGAGAAAAGGAAGAGGACAATCTGAAACTAAACTAGAGGTAGCCTTGCTAAGATCTTGCCCACTCTTCCACAGAGCCTGGAAGGAACAGCATCAGCAGCCTAAGGTCGCTCCACCTTGAGAGCTGGAGCCCCTCTTTTGTTCAGGCACTGCTGATCCAGGATGATAAGGTGAGCATAGTCCTGCCACTGGGGGAAAAAAGAAATACATTCTGAAATGAAATGTGCTGACTTGTTAAGACGCTGGCAACACTCCCACAGACCCTGCAAAGAAAACCAACAATGGCTGAGCTTGCTACATTTTGTGAGCAGGTGGCAATGTTTAGAAATTGCCCTCTCATGGACCCAACTAGACACCATTGTTCGTCTAGACGGACACCCCATTAGTTTAGAAAAAAAATCTTAAATTAAACAAATTGACCCTTTCTATGACCCTGGTGACTATGTCACAGACTCTACAAGAACCATCACCAGCGGTCAGAGCTTGTTTAACCTGACTCAAGGGTTATAAAGGACGTTTATTGGCTGTCCTGGTCTCCACTACATACCATCCTTTGTTCAGGCACTCATTGTGCCAAGCATTTTAGCCATGATGCTAATGTTAGTAGCTAATGGTAAGGTGTATTTTGCGTTTTATGGCCTGTCGAAGGGTGAACCCCTACCCTTTAAACCTCCAAAGCAACCAACCACCTCATGACTCTACCTAAGCAAAACATCATGTGTAGTACTGGTTTGCTACTTGCCTACTGCATCCTAATTATACTTTGTGGTTGCTGCTGTCCTATTGCATCCTAACTGCAACTCCTGTATTTTGTGTGGAGCTACTTACTGCCCAACTGATTTGTAATTGTAATGTTGTGGACACTATTGTCTGCTTGCATTTTAATTGTATGTTTTGTGGCTGCCACTGTCCTACTGCATTCTAATTGAATTGTGGATGGCCATTACTGACCTACTGACCTCTAATTGTAATTTTGGTTACTACTGTTTTATAGCATTCTGATTGTAATTGGTATCATCATTACTGCTCTACTGCATTTTAATTGTAATGTTTCTGGCTGAGTGCATCCTAATTGTAATTGTACATTTCAGTTGGCTCTAGCCTACTGCATACCAACTGTATGTTTGGTCACTAATGTCCTACTATATTCTTAATGTAATTTGTGTTCTAAAACTGGCCTACTGTATTCTAATGGTAAATATTGTTGTTGCTACTGACCGCCTTCATTCAAATGATAATTTGTATGGTTCTACTGACCTATTCAATTCTAAAAGTACTTGTTGTGGTCTCTTCTGGACTACTGTATTCTAATGTTATTTTTTGTGGTCACTACTGGTTCACTAGATTCTACTAGATTCTGCTTGTAATATTTGATAACTACTGGCCTACTGCATTCTAATTCGGCATGTTTTTGGTCATTACGGGCCTACTGCATTTAATTGTAATGTTTGTGGTCACTACTGGCCTAGTTCATTCTAGAGTGCTGGCCTACAGCATTCTAATTTCATGTTGTAGTCACTAATAGAAGACTGCATCGGAACAGTACTTTTTGGTTGTTACTGGCCTAGTGCATTCTAGTTGTAACAGTTGGTCGCTACTGTCCTACTGCATTCTATTTGTAAATTTCCAGATCATCATAACTGGCTGGGTTCATGCTAATACTACATTTTAGTTGCTACTGACCTACTGCATTCCCAAATGTATTTTTGGTCAGTATTGGCCTACTGAATTCTTATTGTAACATTTGATCTCTACAAGTCTGCTGTACTCTTAATTACAATGTTTGCGGTTGCTACTGGCCAACTAGATTCTAATTGTAATGTTGGTGGCCTCTTCTGGCCTATTGCATTGTAATTTTAGGTTTTGTGGGCACTACTGGTTTAGGTCATCCTGGGAATATTTTGAAATTACTGGCCTACTGCTTTCTAAATGTTCATTTTTGGTTGGTACAGGTCTACTGCATTCTAATTATAATTCTGTTGTCATTACTGGCCTACTGCATTGTAATTGTAATGTTTCTGGTCACTATTGTGCTAGTTCATTCTCATTGTCATTAGTTTGGCCACTATGGCCTATGACATTCTAATTTTACGTTTTGGCCGCTACCGTCATACTGCAGCGGAACAGTACTTTTTTGTCATTACTGGCCTAGTGCATTCTAGTTGTAATATTTGGTCTCTACTGTTTTACTGCTTCCTGATGGCAATTGTAGTAGTTGCTACCATCCTACTGCATTATAATTGTAATTGTTGTGGTCACTTCTGGCCAACTCGATTCTAATTGTAATTTATGTAGTCACTTCTGGGCTAATGATTTCTAACATTAAAATTCACTTTAACTATCCCCATTCTACTGATGATACACACATCTTGTTCTCCTTCCCCTCCTACACCCCAGTAATCTCTGTAAACATAACCAACTGCTTTACCATCATCTCCCGTTGCATGGCTCTACCATGCCGCATGCTCTACTCTTCTAAGACAAAGTCCTCTTTTCCCCTGCCTCAAACGCCTATACCAATCCTTTTACCCATGAACTCCTCACTTTCACACCCCTGGCTCTCAAACTTTATTGCTCTCTTTGTATTTCGGAAGGAACCTGAATTTATACCAGTTCATCATGGCCACTGCAACAACAGCAAGACTCAATCTACTAAACATTAGGACACTCTCCTGGCAAAGCCCAAGCAATGTCTGGGTGCAGCTGTCTGCTGCCCAGATCCAGCGTAGCCTTACCATGCCAGCTCCACCTGCATCAGCTGTGCTGGCCGTAACATCAAGCTGCCCCTGGTTGTGAGGGCCTGTCAGCTGTGAGAACTGCTGTCCCTCCGTTGGAACGCCTGTGGACTGCCTGCTCGTCTGGGGGGTACTGGACGGCATACCTGCTTGCCCACTGGTGTGAGATTCAAACTTAGGCCACGCCCCCTTTTGTGGCCCACCCCAAAATCTGGGTGCAGCCGTCTGCTGCTCTACACTGTTTCGTGATCTTTGCTCTACCTTTATACTGTCCTCTTCATTCTACAGTGTTGTTTACTGGTCTATGTTTCTTCAGTCCAGTATGGTTGACTTCTTTATGTGCAGCACGCCCATCTCGCTTCTTAGCTGGTGCCCTCTTTTATTTCATCTTAGTGCTGATTCCACCAGTACATCTTTTAACTGATATTTGTAGCAATTCTATTTTCCCACTATGCCTCGTGCAGTACCTACCCATCTCCTAGCATCACATAATATTTCCAATCTTGTTTACCCACCTCTTGATTCTGACCACTCTTGCATTAATGTTACACGTTGGAATGCTTGGTCCATTTCTAAGAAAGCTCACTCCATTCTTGACATATTCTTACGATTTAATTTGCATTGTTACATGTATATGTAATTTGCATGTATTACCGAGACCTGCCTTTCTTCTTTCAACTCTGCTATAACTGCATCCCTGTTTACACCTGATACTGTCTTCACAAATACACCTTGTGTTCTGGGTCGTGGTGGAGGGACCGGTATACTATATTGGCCATCTTCTATGATTCATACTACTTCCCACTCTTTACTTCTTTTACATACTCTCTTTCTACTTTCTCCAAGTCTGGTGATGTGACCTTTCCAGTAATATATCATCCTCATGGACCACTCCCCATTTTTTTGTGATGACATTGATGCCCTACTTAGTGCTGTGCTACCTTACTCTCGCTCTTTTATACTTTTAGGTGACTTAAATCTACATTTCACTTCTATTCATGCTTCTACTCCATTCCTAGCTATTTTTGATTCTTACTGTCGTTCACATCTCCTTACTCCTTCATCCCACATCTCTGAATCATGTTTGGATATATTTGTTTTACTTCTTCTTTGTTTAATTCTGATGATTCTATATATCCTGTCTATTCCTCAGATCATCACTTACTTCTTTTTTGTATCTTCCCCTCTTTCTGATACTTGCTCTCTTTCTTCATTTGCTACACCTCCTTTTTCCTTTTTTGCATTGTGATCTTAATACCTTTAATACTTCTCTCTTTGTATCTTCTTGTATTGCCACTCTCTGCTTTTCAAGCTCGCTCAATGGATGAAGCTACCCCAGCTCTCTCCACTTCTCTTTCCACATCTCCCAATATGTGAAATCTTCTCTTCTTTCCCTCTTGTAAACCTTCTCAGCCTTGGCTTACTCCTCACCTTCCCTCTATGCAACAGCCTCTCCGTCGTCATGAGCTTTGCTTACATGAATCTAAGACTACATCTAATGGTGAGTCATTCTCTTCTTACTATCCTCTCTATGATAATGCCCTTCTCTCATCCAAACGTCTCTACTGTTCTGATCTTTTGCACTCTCAATCATCCCAACCCCGACGCTTCCTTCAATCTCTTTCTCGTCTATTGACTCCTTCTTCTCCTCACTACTCTCTTCTGTCAATGCTTACTGCTTCTGAATTTGCTAACCTTTTCACTTCTATAGTGGAATTGCCTTCCACTACCATGGCTCTTTTCTCTTTCTCACCTTTTTCTAATTCGTATACCTCATTGCTCATCTCACAGACTCATCTGACTTTTTCCCCCAAAGATACAGTCCTTTCTAATCTTATTCCTAAAACCTACCCCTCTCCAGTGGTCGAAGTGTATGAAAGTAGTAGTGGAACTATGTTCCCTGCTGCTTTTCCCCCACTCCCCACAAACCCCATCACCATACATTCTTTTTTAAAAACGAAACCTGAAACCGTTGTATTTTTAAAATAAAAGTATAGGAACAGTAAAACATAAAAGAAAAAGTAGAGGAGCACCACTCCCAACCGCTCCCGCCCACTTTGACCAATGCCCCTCTCTTAACTCCTGTTTTAGCAGTCTTCCTAATATTTCCCTCACTCCATATAGTTTCCCTCTCTTGCTTAAACATGCTATTATCCTTTCTATCTTGAAAAAACACTCTCTGGATCCAGCTATTCTTTCTAACTTATGTCCCATCTCTCTCCTTCCCTTCATTTCTAAACAGTTGGAATGTCTTGTTTACTCCCATGTTTCTTCATCACCCTCAAGTCTATATCACCACGTTTTCATTCTAGTTTTCTACGTCTTCACTCCACTGACAATGCTCTTTCTACTGTCTGTGACTCTTTGCTCTCTGCCCCCTACGTCAAGCACAGCTCTATTCTTATATTCTTGGATCTATCCACTGCTTTTGACACAGTGGACAATTCACTAGTTCTCCAGACTCTTTCCTCTTTTGGATTCTCTGGTTGTGTACCTGCATGTTTTCAATCTTATCTATCTAATTGCACCTACTCAGTCTCTTGCTGGTTCTTATTCTGATCCTCTTCCTCTCTCGCACAGTGTTCCACAAGGGTCCGTTATTGGCCCATTTCTCTTCTCTCTTCATACTTTTCAATTGGCTAATGTTATCTCTTCCTTTGGGTTTTCCCATGTTTATGCTGATGACATCCAACTGATTTTATCTTTTTCTTCATTCACATCTATTATAAACACATATCTTTCAGCCTGTCTCACTGCTATCAAAAACAGGATGTCTGATCACTTTCTTGTCCTCAATCCTTCAAAAACTGAACATCTTTTTTCCCAGCTAACACAATTTTCTTGCCTGGTGTTCCTCCTTATATCCTGTTCTCTCCCTCGCATCTCCCTGTCTCTCTTGCTGCCCATAATCTTGGCCTTCATCTTGACAGTAATCTTTCATTTGCTTATCACATTTCCCACTCCTGCCTATTCCATCTTTTCAACATTCGGAAAGTTAGGCCTCTCTTTACTTTTAGTGCTACTAAGACTGTCATCCCCTCTCTAATTTTCTCATGACTGTTCTATTGCTGTGTACTTCTTTTTGGTCTCCTTGTATCTGGCTTAGCTCCTTTAAAGTCTGTTTTAGCTCTTACATTACCCTCTTATACTCTTTATCTAGTCACAACTCTCGTTCTACCTCTCTGTCCCCTCCTCTCTGATGGCTATCTTTTCATTCTCAACTTAAATTCAATTTCTTTGCATTGTATTGAAGTCCCTCCATTGCCTTGGCCCTATTTATCTCTCTACTCTTGTTTCCTTCTATGTTCCTTCTCATGATCTTCACTCTAATTCTCACTTTCTTCTAACTGTACCCCGTCCACCATGTGCATCTTCATGGTTCTGTTCTTTCTCTTTGCTTGCTCCTCTCTATTGGAATGCTCTCCCTCCTTCTCTGTGGTCTATTGTCTCTGTTGCCGCTTTTGTGCTGCCCTGGAAACTTTCTTATTTCAATATTAATTTTATTTTAAGCCTCACTGCAGTTTTTAACGGTTGTTCACTGTATTATTCTATTGCACTGTAAATTGGTTCTGTAAAGTCCCTTGGCGTAGGGGGATCTGTGTTGTTTGGCCGTGGCAGAATTGTCAATTTTGCCACAAATACATTTTTACTGCAGCCAAATTCAGCCAATCTATGTCCCCTACACCCCAATACACCTCCCAAGCCCCACCACTTACCTTTTCCATGTCTGCTGCCTCTCCTGACCCTGCAGCATCAATTCCGTCCCTCTAACACAGGTCTGATACTGACGAGGCAGGGACACTTTTTCTTTCTTTTTTCTTCCCGCTACCAATCTGGAGGAAGTGGGGGACACCCCCGCAACTCCCTAAGCTCACAAATAACAATGTTGGGTAGTGGGGACACCCCCACAACCCCGCTCCCCATGTTCGGTATTTATAACCCAATTTGATCAAATCAAATCAATCGAATGCCACTGGCCGAATTCGGTCAGATGTACCATTCAGTCAACACTATTTGATCAAATTGGGTAATAGTGCATAAGGCGCTATATAAATGACAAATAAATATGAAATACAACTATTTTTTTCTGAGATGTTTAAGGTAGCGAAGCATTGCAAACTCTAATACAAAAAGACATGAACCTGCCATGCGGCAGGTCTATGTTTCTGAAAAAGAAAACCATTTCTCTTGGGATTTTCTTAGAGAACTACATCTGATGGGCTGTTTCGAAACCTGAAGCCCAATTCTTGACATTGTTAAACTACATTGATAGGGTTTTGGCAAAATGTATTCTCCATGAAAACAAGCATTGGCAAAGCCAAGCAAAAAGTTGGAATGTCATTCTTGATGCCCAAATGTCCTTGGATCCCCAGACTAATGCTGTGACATATTTTCAAACTGTGGGTCCTCAAAAAGGTTTCTCCTCTGAGTCTTCAATCCCACAGCTTTCCTTGGTTGTGGGCAACGCAATCAATTTATGACTCAAGTATGCCAGCACTTTGCATAAATAGTACCTATTAGTTGCAGTAACTGGTGAGAAATCAAAATCCTATCGTATGATTTGTCCGTGAAATCCATAAATGTGATAATGTCCTGGATGCTAGGTGATCCAGTAACTGGTTGAGGGTGAAAGAAAAGGTCAAGCTCAAAATTGCCTGAATGGCCTTCTAGTGCTTGATTAACTTGATCCTGCATACCTGAAACACAACTTCAGCGCTACAGCACAATGCATACACTTAAAAAAAACATCAGCACTATAACAGGAAGTGAACTCTTAGAAGCTTGTTGTGTCTTGTGTTCCCTGCCTTGGTCCTGCTTGAATGCTTGCCTGAGAGAATGCCTGATGGAATGTTATGCCTGTGGAATGGTGTGGTGTGAGTGCCCCTGTAAGCTCCATGAATGTCAGTTTGAGTGAAGCATCCTGTGAGAGAGGAGGCCGGTGAATGTTACGTGTGTACCTTCATACTTACTTACCCTTGGACTTACCTGATGTATATATCTTGTCAATGGAACTTAGTAAAAAGTTCACTTCCCTTACCTGCAGTTTCAGACTTTTATTTCACCCTGGTGACAAGCTGACTTGAGGGAAGGGTCAGAAAGCTGCAGCTCAGCTGACCAGAGTGAGCAGTGCCTAAGAGGAAGGAAGAGGTTGTGACAGGAGTGGACATCCACCGGCCTCCTGCCCCCCCTAATGTGAGCTGACCTGGAGGGATACATGTTCAAGTAAAGAGAGGCAACTACAAGGTCTGGGCAGTGTCAGGACTGAGAGTGAGGGATCTTGAGAGTGAGAGAGTGACACACTTGTGTACCAGCACGATACAAATAAAATATCAATATCAATATCAAAGATCCAGGGATCCAGAGATCCAAGTCCGGTTTGGTGCATCTGCTCGCATTGTAGCAGCTGCGTGAGGGTGAGGCAGTGCTGGTTGCTGCTCACCACAGGAAGGCTCTCTGAAAATCACTGCACGTCTGCGAGAAGCTCACCTGTAGTGTTAGTGCTGGCCCAGAAGACAGCTGAAGTGGTCCACAGTAGTGGCGCTTCTGCTGCAAGACTGCTGGGTGTGCCATAACTCTCGGGGGGCCTATGCCGGTTGGCCCGCTGGTCGGTAATTGTTACAGATTGGGAGCTCCACTCCCAGTGTAGTACTGTATGGAATGATGACCCGGGCCTCAATTACAACAGCCACCACGTTTCCATGTGACCAGCACAATTCAAAGGTTCTTTCATCTAATGAACTGCATAGTAAACGTAATGGAAGGAGAAGAGTATTTGTCATTACGGATGAGGGGTGGGCACTCTGGGGTTCTGTGGACACTGTGGGCACACTTCAGCAGGATTTCCCTTCTCCCTCCATGCCCGAGAAGAGGAGGTTGGCTGCGGTAGTCGGTGAGGTCCCAGAGAAGGTGATTGGGCAAGGAGAGAGGTCCAATACTATGGTGTACCATCTCCTGATCAAGTATACAGTTCTGGAGGTCGGAAAGAACAATGGTGAGACAGTGATTGCTCACTTTCATCAAGGAAAAAGGTACTGTTGTGAGTTTTTAATTCTGTGCCCTGCATGCTGTTCAGGGTCAGAGGAGGCATCTGCTCATTGGAGGGGGACTTGAGGATATTGTCAAGGAGTTCCCCCGTTCTCACCTGGGTCCGATGTTTGCCGGTGACTTCGATCGCTGCCTTCTTGCAAACGCTCCTGGTCTTGAACAGCGCTGCTCGAGATTCGTCTGGTTCCAGGTTGCGTTTAGTTCCGGGATCACAGAGTCCAGGAATCCGGGAGACTGGAAAAGGCTAGAAAAGCTCGGAACCAGGAAAGGGGAAAGGAAAAGTAATGGGTAACAGCACTGGGACAAGGGAAACAATACCGCGAGCTACGAACACACGTCTGGGCTACTCTGCAATAGCATTGAGACGCGCAGAGCCGCGGAAGGCGTGGTCTATAAATAGACCACGCCGCGTTCAGTGCATGGAGCGAGCAAGGGCTTCAGCTCTGGACAGCCATGTTGGAAGTAGTACGGAATGCAAGCCCCGTTGAGACAAGAACCAGGAGGTCCAAAAGGGGCGTGATATGAAGTTTAGACAGATATTGCAGATGTTGTGGTTCTACACTTTAGGAGCCTGAGAGCACTTATCTCATGGTTTTGGGAAGAACTTGATACTGATTTATTTGTGTTTTTTCAAGAACTTTCAGTATATAACAGAGAATACTTGCTTGGTTACTGTTGTGATGTGAGGCCTGTGATTTGACCTAGGTCCTGCCTGTTTAAAGTTCATGTAGCTCTGTTTGCTTGGTTATGGTTCAGGTTGACTTTTGGCTGATGAGAGTATATATGACGTGGCCTCTGTAATAGCAATGGCTAAGTTTTTGAGAATGGAACTATCTGATTATTTTTCTGAAAGCAGTGCATTAGTAAACAGTGATGTTTCTTGCACTAACATTTTTTCTTCCACAGGTCCAACGTGGACTTTTTCACAAAATGTTTTGAGTTTCAATATTTGGTTTGCAATTTATCACCTTGTGTGTGGTTGAGGGTGATGCACATTGGGAGAATGGTGGATGTTTTTGCCTTGTAACAATATTTGAGGGTTTGGATCCTGGCACATATTTTGTTGGGGTGTTCTGCCACCCATGCCACAAGTATTGGGGTTTGGAATGTGACACATGTTTTATAGGGGTGTTCAGCTACCTGTGTCACAGGCTTTGAGGTTTGGAACCCGGCACACATTTTATTGGGGTGTTCTGCCACCTGTGCCACATGTTTTGGGGTTTGGAACCCAGTACTGGCTTTATAGCAGTGATATTTTTGTCACCCGTGCCACTTGGAGTTTGGAACCCAGTACTGGTTTTATAGGGGTGTTCTGTCAGCCGAGCCACTAATATTGGGGCAGTGGATACTGCACTTGAGGAGGTTTCCTGCCCGTGCCTTGGGGAGCTGGACGCTGGTACCTTAGCGGATGGTCCGCTCCACCTGCGTTGCACGGTAGTGGGTGCCTGTGCTCTGTGCATTTTGAGCTTTGAATATTTGTTCTGGTTTAGTGTACGAGAAGATGAAGGTTGTGTCATGTTTCAGTGCAGCTTAGTTGTTGGCAGCAGGTTGAATGAGGGTGCTGAGTTCGGAGTGTGTGACATAGTGGTGAGTTGAGAGTTAGGGCTGGTTCCTTCGTTTGAGGGACTGTTGTTAGGCCAGTGACAGACTTTGAGTGTTTTGTATGGTTGCTGGACTTCATTGTAGGTAGTTGAAGAGACGAGGTAGGTGGGAACATGTCTCCTTGTTCTTTGTAATGGAGTGAGTGGGATTTGGATTGTAGTTTTGGAGTTTGGAGTGCTAGTGGCCAGAGTGTGGTTTGTTTCATACTTGGTTGCATTAACCCATGTAATTTCCTTTGCACTTCTTTCTGTACCTGTATCGTGGTTTCTGGTGAGTAGGGAGATATGTTGTGTCTTGTGTTCCCTGCCTTGATCCTGAATGAATGCTTGTCTGTGAGAATGACCCATGGAATGTTATGCCTATGGAATGTTGTGGTGAGAGTTCCCCTGTAAGATCCATGAATGTCAGTTGGAGTGAATAAGCCTGTGAGAGAGGAGGCTGGAGGATGTCTCCTGTGTACCTTCCTACTTACTTACCCTTGGACTTAACTGATGTATATACCTTGTGACTGGAACTTAGTAAAGAAGTTCACTTCCCTTACCTGAAGTATCAGACTTTCATTTCACCCCGCAACAAATCTCTCCTGTCCCTTCCTCTCTGTAGTATGTTTTAAACTTTCCCCCCAAAAAGTACAATATTTGCAGTCCTGGCTTCCAAATTCTGGAATAGTCCGACTGTTGGGATGCAGAATCCCAGTTCTCTCGATTCCTTTTGAACCCATTTCAGATCAATGACCTGCGCCTTGTGACACCGTAAGCTAATGTTGGTCTTTGTAAATGTTATAAATCAATCACCCAAAGCTAATTATTTTGGCATTTTACATGATATATAAGCAGAACTTTGTATCATCCTACAGTAGGTACTCACACCCTCTTTCAATAACAAGCATGCTCAAACGAAGTAGCATGATGTGCTGAGTTTTGGAAGGATGCACTCTGGCTATCAAAATTCCAGGCACTAAAAGCATGTCAATGTCAAAAACCTAGGTACTCTCATGATTGCTATGGTTTTCGATTCAAAACTAGGTAATTACAACATTCAATCCAATTCACAATTGTTCACAGACTTGTCAATGATATACAAAGTTAGCATAGCTGTGGCATGTTCCAATAGGCCCAGCTAGCCCACTAATGGAAAATTCAATTGGTACAATTAGACAATAAGAGCATATTCCAGTATGATTAGGCAAGCAATTGCAGCAATATCACTGTAAAAAAAAGCCAGGGGGATCATTATAAGTTCTCTGGTATTGGGGAACTCCTGTGCCATATCCGCCACCTGATATCCCTCTGTTATTGGGATATTCAGAGCGGTGGAGAGGCCGCTAACCATAGGACTCCAATGGAATGGATTGCCACAATCACAGGCACTGGTAATACTGGTACCTGTGATTGCAGCAATTATCTGCTGGTAGGTGCCTCATCTACAGGCAGATCAGGCCTGCCAGTAGATCAAAGCTTGATCAAAGACTTGTAGTTTGACGGTCTGGAAAGGTGATGGTATACATTAGTAATGGCACCTTATTATAGACTGGCAAACTTGGAATAAAGCCCTATGTCTTTAAAGAAACGGATAGAAAAAGTGAGTTTATAAGACGATATAGTGCCAAAAGTGGTCCAAGACCTCTTGACAGTACCATATTCTCGTTCTTGGGTAGTTCAACAGCATCAAACAGGGCTTTCCGCACTTTCTATTCAGTCAAACCAGGTTTGCAATGTGTTGTATTGGCGTTAGATGTGATGCGGTTGGAAGGTTCCAACCTGTTTAGATTGGCAGTCGTGTCGGTTTGACCTTTATTTTAAGATAAAAAGGAAGATTCATAGCCTACCACAAAGGTTACTTTCTTGATAGAGAAGCCCATTATAGGAGCTATGTGATCACTGCGCCACCCTTAATGTCGACTTTCATTTTGCCGACTCCCATTGTGGTGTGGCACAGTGATCACATAGATCACGGTGGCCGGCCTCCCCCTATGCCTCCCCCTTTGCACTTATCCAACCAGCGGCACACATTAGAAGTGTGCTACCATCTATCCCGCATCCCTGCGGCGTCAGTTTTCACCCACTAACTTGGGTCAAAAAACTAGCACCACAAAGTCCGTTTTTTCTACATTTTCTTATTCTTTTCTTTTTTCGCTTTTACATCTAATTGGAGCAGGGGACCCCTCCCCCACCCCTGACCCCCATTACACCGACTAAGGGGAGTGGGGGACACCCCCAAAGACCCTCCCCCCAGTCGCAATAATGGGGGCTCAGGATTTATGAACTGTGCTAAGACGCAGTTCTAGTACTGGGCACCATTTTTCACCGTAATTGTCATTACATACAGGGGCTCATTTAATAGTGAGAATGTTTGTTGCATTGATGAGTGCATCTATAAATGATGAAATGTTGGTTAGAACTGTCAACTGGGGGCTGCTCATTTAAGTACGGTATCATGCAGTGATGGCTGCTACAGCAACTGTTTATTTATTCACATGCAGTAATATAAAAGGGAAATGGTACCAGCTCTCAGCAGAAGTGTATTTGATTATGAAAAGCCAGGGGAGCCAAATTGCATCAATGGCTGGGTTTATTTATGGATGAAGTTCTGGTGGTACAAGTACAGGCTCTTGCTCCCTACACAGGTGCATTTCAAAATGGGATGACTTTAGACATTGATGGATTTATATGTTTGTATTTATTTTGAATTTATTCAGCACTTTACACCAAAACACTGTACAAATGTTACTTTACAGTACAATATATATGATTGAATGGTGTCAGGAGTCACCCACAGATGTTTATTCATGTACAGTAGAATGTAGTGGGGGGCCAGTTTTTCTATGTGCTTGATTTTGAGGCGCTGAAGGACCAGCTCTATGCAAAACAATGTTTGTTTGCTTATGAAATATTGGGGAAGCCTGCATCAGAAACTGGGTTTATGTACAAATAATATAGCAGTGGGGAAAGCGCAGGCCCTGCCACCCCACACAAGTGTATTTAAAAGCGATATGGATTGATTAACAGATGGGTTTATTTACATATATTGAAATGACAGTGGATCAGTCCACCACTGATGTTTTCATTGTGTAAACTGAGCACTGTGCCAGGATGACATGACCAATCAGTCATAAAGGTTGGTTTGATTATGAACTATTTGTGAACCACCCTACATTAATAGATTGCTTATTGACGGATAAAGTAGCAGCTGTACCAACATGCAACAAGGGGATTTTGTGGGCTCAACCAACTTCCGCAGGGTGTGTTAATTATGAAAGGAAAACAGAACAAGTCCACTTATGAAAAAGGAACAGCACACCGCAACTGTTTGCATTATTGTAAGAACAGCAGTTGAAATAGCAACCAGTGAAAGGACCAGTCAACTACAAACGTCTGTAAATTATGAAATGGTCGCCCATTTATGAAGGTGGGAACAGCATGCCGTAAATGTTTGACTTAACGCAGAAACTGTGACTAAACCAGCCTGCTGCAAATGTGAATGTGATATATTTAGCGGTCGCGTTGTGCCATCAGCCACGTTTTGAATGGTTATGCCATCTATGAAGTCACCCTATCTAATGCAGTTATCTCCAGAAGCAGATCAATCCGCGTGAAGCTGAGGCAATGCAGCAGCAGGCAGTGAAATAGTGCCACATTGGAAAGACAAGACTCCAAGGAAAGACAGGATCGGTGCTATTGGAGTAACCAGAGCACCTTGTATGAACTGACTATTCACAATATCAATTTGCTAGAGTCTATTTAGACCTAAGAACGGTAGATATGTGTGTTAATCTAACATGTCTGCATTTACTATTTAAGTAAATAATTAATCTCTAATCTCTTTAGGAAAGCAAGCATTTCCATGGATATATTAAACTAGTTAGGATTAAAAACATGAAACAACATTTGCATGAATTCGAAGTATACTTGACAGTTTCATTTAAAAAAGAACGCTCTGTCTGGGGTTGTGTATTTTATTAACAAGAACTGCAGTATACATCTAACACTACTCCCACATGTTCAGAACTCAGCGTGCATGAGAATCTCATGGAAGCATAAAAGAGCGCCTTTTGAAGTCGGACTGGGAGAGCATGGTGTAAAAGTTAATTTTGTTTTGAGCTCTTTCTTTAACATCAAATATCAGTAAAGCTCCCTGCAGCGTACAAGCAGGGCATACATGGCTCAGGCCTAGCTTTTACGGCTTACTTTTGCACAACTGGGCATGCAAATGGCCCGCAGCCTTAGCTTGGCTTAGACATTCTATCTGATTCCTAAAGCTAATGTAAAGATCTACACATATTGCCTTATTTATGTAAAGCCAACAGCTCCATACTATAGAAAATACACTGGTGCATCAAGTCACGGAAAATAAAGTTGAAAGTTGCCCAAAGGCTCTTTTTTACAACAGCATTTTAGCATTCAGTAAATCATTGCCTGTGTCAGTGCCTGGCATCTCTTAGCCCATCTTCTGCTCGCCCCTGCAGCTCTCTCGGTAGCTCTTCACATTTCTCATATGTTTTGTCTTGGCAGCCTCCAATCTAATGTGTTTCAAGTCATCTCTCTGTCATCTGTGCAGTCTATGTCAACTAATTACATGGGTTTGCATACGATTAATTAGCTGAAAAAAATCGATGGGTAGTGCCCTAGGCAGGTATCAATCTTTCTGCCCACTGGCCAGGCATTTTTGATTGCAACATTTTGCATAAACAAATCCTCCAGGTTGTTGTGCGAGTGTCTGATGTCAGAGTGGCAGACAATGGGCCTCATTGCGAGGCTGGCGGTAGCCGTGCCTGCTGCCGCCAGTATAATATTTTTTCCGGTGGCCAAAAATGGGCAATTACCGGGTCATTACTGCCTTGCCGGACCCAGTATTTGCCCATTCCTGGACGCCGGCAAAGGCACCCGTGAGCACAACTTGTAGTTTGCTGGTGTTGTAGGTGAAAGGATCGACTCAAAAGGATCAAATGACAAAAGGGTCGAAGCAAAAGGACCGAAAACAAAAGGCTTGAAAAATGTGTTTTTTTTTACTTTTTTTTTGGGGGGGGGGGGTCCCCCGAACCCCTGTTTTTGTGGAAAAACCACTTTTTTACCTATACCGAAACCCCAAAAAATATATATCATTTTTTTTAAAAATTCGACCCTTTTGTTTTCGGTCCTATTGCATCAACCCCATTGCATTCGATCCTTTTGTAGTCAAAACTTTAATCGGACACCGTTTGCTGGTAGGGGATCTACGGTACTGGCAAACTTACAGGTAGCGTAGTTCCGAGACCGGCAAACCTATAATGAGGCCCAATGTGTGCCTTAACTTCTGGCTTTAAACTAGTTGCTTGTTTTATTATCTATTGCAAGATTCGAGTTTTAATAATACTATATCTAAGCATCCCTTGTCCAGCTATCAATGAAATCATGAGAAACCATGGCTATGTACATATTATCCATGTTGTTCAGCAGGATATTTTCGGAACTAAAAAGTGGTGAAAACATGGGGTAGTTTAAGATTCAAATAGGAAACGTAACTTGGGAAGTATTGACATTATCTTCATACTTATCATTTTTTTTGTTGTTGTTACTATTATAAATATAACTTTATTCTGCCGTAAGGCCATGAAAGCATATCTTATCAAAAACATCAATAACATTTACTACAATTACCAAAATACATAGCACCGAACAGAGGTAGAATAAGGTCCTTGTTTAATGGGCATGGCCCAGTTCTTAAATCCTCGGACCTGGAACCACATTCATTCTGTGTTTGCCTTACCCGAGGGATCTGAGATTCGCACCAGATAGAATATTGTTAGAGGGATCAGTTTCAGGGAAAGGGTGCAAGCTGACAAAAATCCCACTATTAGGAGGCTGACCAGAACGCCCAAGTCTTTCCAGAACGTCCCTTGCCATTCTCTCATCCATGAAAAATAATTTTACGGAATCTAAGGGGTTGGATCCCTCGCTGGGCACTCTTTACCACCATGGCATCCCTTGACACAAAGGCACATTCCCCAACAGTGCTAAGCCAGTGAAGACATTTATTTAAGATGGCGGGTCAAGGAGTGGTGAGGGTACACCATGAAGAAATACAGTGGCTGTACTTTGTCCCCCAAAAGCATTGCTCTTAAAGGTACGCACCCGGGAACAATGACCAGATGCACTAGCTGCTATCATCCCAGGGCTTTCAGTTCTCAATGACCTTGGAACTCACCCCATCAATAGGGTGGGTTTAGCACATGGGAAAAAGAACCTAGGGGACTTCCAGAGTATATTGAGTATGGTTGTATCTCGCCCTGGGGCTGTCTCAACAGGGCAGGAATGGGTACCCTCGTTACTAGAGAAAAGATCAGAAGGTTCCCCAGATGGGCGTAGTCCTTCCCTCATCACTTCCTCTCTCCTCTGGCCCTCGATCAGGTCTAGTATCAGTTTTTTTATTAATGCTAATTCGGAAAGCACCTGGTCACAGGCGCATCCCCAACCAGAGAGGACTTCCTTATACATTGGGTCGGAGAAAGGCCGGTTTCCTTGGGTTATATGGTTTGGAGCCCTAAATGGGGTTTGAGTTGAAAGAATTAACTGGTCCCCGAAAGCATAGTTAACATGTTTTCATTCCAAGAACTGCTAGCAGAGCTGAGGGCATCCTGGTCCAAAGTTAATTGTCCCATCTCTGTGTCCGTTTGGTCAAGAGGAAGGGATGGGAGAGTGAGCGGAGGATGGGTCTGAGCAGGACCAAAAACGAACAAGGGGTCCATGGATCCCAGGGCCAGACAAGATCTCTAAGGAGGAGGGTTGGATGGCATGAAAGGGATGAGAGGAAAAGCAGTGGAGCGTCAATAGGGAGACCAATGATTAACAGGCCGGGGGAGGTCAACTTGGCTTCAGAGCAAACTCTCGACTTCATTGACTGGTGTGTTCACGGTGACCACATAAACTGGAGGCCCTGCTATAGTAGACAAGTTTCCGTTAATGGCCATTACTCCTTGGGACATACTTGGGAATCCGACCTGAGGGCACAGGGCACTTGGACCACTCGTTCCACCTCGTTCCACCCCCAGAGTGGATACCTGCTGTAAAGGTTTTCCTGCCCAGATCACCATGTTCAAGCCCCAGAGAAAACGGGGTCACAGCTGGTGGAAAATGAAGCTCTCCCAATGATGCAGAGCTGCTACAACATTTCTCTCAATGGTGATATCCCTGGGTCCTCTTCCTCCAAGAGCGGTGTTACCATTGACTGTGACACAGGTTGTACCCATATCAGTAACAGTGTTGGTGGCATCCACTAATGCTCGTTGGACAACACCCCTTTCCTTCTCACCATCACAGCATTGTGTCTGGTTTTTGTTTCAGATTCTAGGCTGTCTTGCAGAGAGAATAGATGGGTGAATGCACTGCTGCCTCCATTGTACATCTTCCAGTGTCTTCCCATGACTTTCCATCAATATTAGCCGCCATGGCTTAGGCTCAGACCCAGGCACCCTATCTCGCCCCTGGCGTTGGCCCAGCTCTGGCTCTGAATAGCTCTCACTTCTCAATTTTTGGTGAAAGATCCTTAGTTGCCAGTCCAGCACTCTAGAAAGTTTCCCTGAGAGCGCTAACACCCAGCGGGACGCCATCAAGCCCCACCCTTGTCCCTGTGATCTTCCCCCTGGCAGGGCAGGGCTCGGGTCTTTTAAGGTGGGGGGGCATGGCCAACAGGAATCTACCCATAGGAGCCCTCCTGGGCTGAAGCAGAGTGCATCGCACCTCTGTCCCTGCAGGCTTTAACTTTATAAAAAACGTTTCTCAATCATATTTTCTCAGTCACTTTGGGGCTCAATTTGTTTACCTGGTCCTTAAAATCCTTAATCTATTGAACATAGTTATTATCAAAAATGTCCTCATTGTTTACAAGGATCTTGGCCCTGAGACACCTTACCAATAAGAATGTTTAATTGCAGTTAGGCTCATTCAAAAACAAAACTTCAGTCTTCTTAGTATTAATATGATACCGGATATTCAATCGTATTCTTCTATTATGTAGAATATTGTAAGTTTAGCTTTTTCGAAGTGTGGGTGTAGCGAGCAGCATAATCTGCAGAGAGTGAGAGTTTAATATTTCAATTCCTTAAACACATGTGTAGAATAATGTGAGAGTTTCTGGGAGCTTGGTGAAGAGCTCAATGTTCAAATTAAACAATAACAGAGATAGGGGATAGCCCTATTGTATATCTATTGTGTATCTCTTATCATTTGTAATGAGGGGCAGAGATGGTTGTGAATGAGCAGGCTGGCATTGATTTAATGATTTAGGGTTTTGATGATATAAAAACTGTATCGTGACAGCCCATACCATACCTCAAGAATGACCATGATATGAAATTGAATGCATGTGTGACATTTATCCATGTGATTGACATAGGCAACTTATTCTTGGTAACACTGTAGTTCTAAAATCATTTTGCATGTGTTTGAGTATTTCGTTTCCTTCTTATGACCTCCCATCAGAAATAGACATTTTGTAATACCTACAGTTATTTGACACAAGCGTTAGTTTCTTCAAAGACCGATTTAAAAATTTAGAAAAGTGTAAGCAGATATGTTTAGATGTAGTCATATACTGAGCACATGATACAAAAGTCACAAATGTAGCATATTATCGCCAGTTCATCGCATCAGATTAACGTCTGTCTTTAATAGTCATTCAGTACACTCAATATCTAAAATATTGTGCAAATATCATTAAGGTTTGTTAAAATACTTCGAAATGTGTGTACTTTGATATAAATATCATTGCATGTATTAGACCTAAATAATATATGAATGTTAGCCCTTCAGTAAATGGAATGCACGTTATCAGCAATTGATATCAGAGGTATTAGTAATGTATTGATAGTTTTCCCTTTAAATTCTGTAAGTCATGTATAGTCACTCACATTTTGAGACCCCGAAATTAACATTAGACATAATTGTATGTATCCCAACAAACAGTGGTGGCAATACTTTGTACCAAGTTAAATAATCAGTACAGGGGCTGTGAACCATATCTATAATAATATCTATATACAGATAACAGTTAGGAAAGGGGGAGACAGATAAACCTTCTGATGTATCGTTTCGGTGCAATGTCACGGTTTACAATACACCACACTAAGGAATAGATGGAACATTCCAAGTACTAATTAACAAACAACCTGCTTGATACTTTGTTAGCATGAGAGTAATTTTCCTTCTAACAACTTACACACAATAAACGTACAATCTTAATGGGAACATATCTTTGGTGACCTTTTGTTATAGCCTGTATTCATGTTCTACCCTTTATCGCTGTATTGGATTTGGAATTTGGAAGGTGATATGTGTCATCTGTCAGGTGAGGTCAGAATAGAGACTAAGGGTCTCATTACACGGTAGGCGGTGAGCCATGGCGCTATTAGCTATTAGCTATGGCTATTAGCGCCATGGCTCATGCCAGTAAAATACTGGCACCGCCTTGGTGGAAAGGGGATTTACCGCCCCAGTCCAAGGTTGAAGGGGCGGTAAATCCCCCTTCCACCATTGCCCTTCCCCATTCCCATTTCTGCCCCATAGGGCTCTATGGGAATGGGGAAGGCGCTAATTACGGCACCGCAATTTTGCGGTGCCGTAATTAGCTCCGAGGTCCCTTAGCGGGTTGGATTTTAACGCCTGCAAAAAGCAGGCGTTAAATCCCCCAACCCGCAAAGGGACCTCGTAGTAAGGCGGTAAGGATTTACCGGTACCGGTATTTTACCGGTACCGGTAAATCCTTACCGCCATCCGTGTAATGAGTTGAGAGTTGAGCTGGTTGAAGAAGGAGAAGGGTGGTGTCCGTCTATCTGATACACAATAAAAAAAAACATTAGGCGGTTACCTGCTTGAAGTTGCAGTGTTGATGGTGTGCAGATCCTGGATAAAATAATTAGCGACGACTTCCCCAGCTCCAGGCCATGTCTGCCCAGGCTAGTAACCACCACTCCAGTGTGATTCCTCTAAAGCAAACCAGGCGTGCAACGGGAATGTGATGCCTGATTTTCTGATTCCTTTTTTCTCAATAATCGACATTTGGCAAGATAATACAAAGCACTCTTGAAGCCATGCAGTGCTTTTGCCAGAAGGCATGCAACGCATCATTTGATATTGTTCTGGAGCTGCTGGTGCCTAGAGTAAAACACAGCACAATGGCCCTCACTAGCAAAGCAAGCAACCTAGTGCTCAAAAAGATATCCTAGAGGAAAAGAAAAGGATAGAAAGGAGTAAGAATATTTAAAACAAAGTAATTTATAATAAATACAGGAAACACAACATTCCTAACGGACTATATACAAATAAATTGTTAATTCACAGTACAAGACTGTTACCCCAAAAAAGAAAGAGAGATGCAATTAAAGAGAAATGCAGAACATTGACCTCCCCCTGGAATTCTTTCAGAACCTTGGACGCCCTCCCATGCCATGGAGCAGGTGGAAGGTTGGATTCCACACCTACTTGGAACAAATTGATGGGTGGTAGCAGGCTCTCCGCTGCCAGGAAAAGGCCATCTTTATGAACAAATTAGGGCCTGAAGGGCAAGAAATATGTAGGCATTTGACACCCACGCCGGAAGGGTACGAACGTGAGGGTCTGAATCCATATGAGGAAATAGAAGCAAACATAGAGAGGCAATTTAAAAAGAAAGAAAGTGTTGTGCTGTAGCTGCACACATTCTACACCTGAACAAATTAGAGGGCACTCAATTGATGATCGTTTGGTTGCATTGAGGGGCATAGCAACAAGATGTCATTTTGGCCAGTCCCTGAATCAGGTCCTGAGGGACAAACTGATGGTACGTACTAACAATGATCACCTCAGGGAAAGAATATGGGAAAGAGTCGGAACCCATTTTTGAAAAAGTCAGACTAATCCGGGTCAGAAGCTTGCAAGAATTTTGCAAACTCGACCACTGAGACGGCAGAGTGATGTGCCAGAGCTAACAGACAGGAGAAATCAAAACTAAATGACCTAATGGATCAAACTCAGAGGAGACAGAAAAAGAATAGGTCAGGTGCCACAGATGTGGCTGAAGGAAATATTTAGCCACTACAAAGAGCTGTCCTGCTGTCAACAAAACGTACAACAATTGTGGAAGATATGGACATATATATATATATATATATATTGCTTGTAGATTCAGAGTAATGACATTTAGATACAGTAGAGGAAAAAAAGAGGTCGAATGGGTGGATAATGCCAGCACAACATGCTCAGAGAGAGTGCCTAGTGACTCAACCTACCAAAAGGATGTGCTAATTATTTGGGACCAGGATGATGTTGACAGAGAATTTGCACATGTTAAGAGGCATGCATGTGAAGTGGAGATAGTGGAGATAATTTCATTAATGGCAGACTCTGGTTCCCTACATATTCTGATTCCAGAAAGCATGTACAAGGGTCCCTTAGAAGCAATAGTCAAGTTAAATCAGTCATGAAGGTGCCTTGTGCTTCCTCAGGACACCAGATTGGTATAGTGGAATGGTTTTGGCAGAAGATGAAAATAAAAGAATGAGAAATTGTGGAAAAGGTAAATGTGATGGACAGGGGGCCACCGATCTTGATTTGGTGCCATCAAGTGGAATTTGCCATAACGTTTTTCTCATATAGAAAACTTTAGTGCAACAGGAGTTGATTCGATATATGCAAGACCACTCAAGAGTAAAGTGATAAAGGTTCTGATAAGACTGATGGGACCATTGCAAACAATGTTACAGGATATGTAGAGGCAAAGCATCATAGAGGAGGTGGAGGATGCCGAATGGATTTCACTCGTGGTTATAGTGATGAAGCTAGGAAATACCATCAGATTATGTATAGATTTAAGAAACCTGAACAAACAATATCATAGTAGACACCCGCCCTCTTCCTCACATTACTGAAATGATGAATGATATGCAAGATTTCACAGTATTTCCATTGATTGACCTAAGAAGCGCATGTCATTAAATAGAACTGATGGATGACTACATGCATCTGGCTACTTTCGTTACTCCCTGCTGTTTCTATATGCTCAATAAAATGCCATTTTTATTGGTTTCAGAGTCCTTAGTGTTTCAAAAATGAATAGGATGTTTATTCAAAGGCATTCCGGGAATAATGTATTTTCAGGATGACTTTCTAATACACCAAGAGTCAGGAAGAACAAGATCAAAAGTGGAAAAAAGGTAATAAGCATTTTGCATGACAGGAAAATGGCAAAAATGCATATTGTTCAAGTCAGAAGTGGAGTACTTATGTCATAAAATATCAAGAAAGAGAAATATGCCAAAGGAATCCTTGGTCAGAAGCATAGTGGAAGCACCAGTGACAAAGGACACAAAGGAGTTGTGAATATTATACAACATTCATGAACGACTTTGTCACAATAGTAGAGCCATAGCTTGAACTGATGAAAAAAGAAGTGAAGTATATATGGGCAGAAGCACAGCAGGAAGCTTTTGAGAAATACCAAGGATTGCATTATGAGAGCCCCGAAACTCAAGCCACGTGATACAAAAAAGAAGACAAGGATCAATGCTTAAGAAATGCCTTTCATTTTGCCCTGGTAGGCTATGAAAGCTGGGAGGTTGAGATACCATAAATGAAGCAGTGCTATGTAGCTCTCATTAAATTTACAATACAAATTAGCAATTTGAAGAACATGGCAATACTGTGTATTGCAATGAGTAACACAATTATGTTGTCACGATGAGCAGATTGCCCCAGCCCACCAGCAGTGGCAACATTGGGGCACATTGAGGGCCCTGACTGGATCAAGCCTCAAAGGAGGGCCACCTGGGCCCAGTCCTGTCACCTTTGGCACCAGGCTCATGGAGATAACCCCAAGGAAAACACAGGTGTAGTCGGTATGCCACTGCATGATTAACATCTGTGCTAATTGCAGTTAAGGGGGTGGCTCTGAGCCATTAGCTTTTGCATTAGTCTGCAATCATGGCAGAGAACTTCTGGAACTCATTGCACCTTGGGAGTGGCAGGGCGTGGTTGGCTATATAAGGCCCACCCTAGCCCAAAGGCATGCGTCCTGTTATTCTGCAGTTAGCATAACGCTCTCCGAGGAACTCCTGCCAGCACTCTTCCACAAACCTGCAAAGAAAAGCTGGAGACGATCGGGCCTTGCATACTCACCTGCTCTGACTTACCTGTGCCTTCAGCAACGGCTTGGTTGTTCGACGAGGACTCCACCTTTCATCGGTCGCCGGCACCTGCAGAAGCAAGAGAAGGAAAACAAGGTGAATCGCTGAGCTCATTCATCACGCTCTGTCACGCCACTCATTACTCACCGCTTCCGTCGCCATCGATCGGATTAATTTGTCACGCCGGCTCACAGGTACCTGGAAAAGAGAAAGAAAGCACAGGTTAGATCACACAAACCGCACCTGAGCTCGTGCTGGCCCTGGACACAAGGCAGGTCACCCTGACCCACTGGCTCAGCCGCTGACACGTGTTGCACCAAACCAAAGCACACCAAGTTGGGCTTAGTGCCACAACAGCGAAACAAGTCACAACAGTGAGAAGAGCAAGGACTGCAGCATGCAGGAAAGGACAACACATTTAACTGGACACGGACAACATACAATACAGTGGAATACACAGACAATAACAAGCAGAGCAACAAAAGCAACACGATCAATGGTCAGTGAAGTAACTGGATCCTACATTGCGCCCCTGCTGAGACTAAGCAGGAATGAGAGCCCACTAACCAAATACACAAGGTGAGAGCACCCCAGAGTGGGGAACACATGTGGAAGGAACAGGGTGGGTGTCACAGGTGGCAGGCCCAGACAGTTTCACTCACCACCCTTTCCTCTATTGTAGGAGCTGACCCAAGGCCAGTCCAGGGAACAAAGGATGTGCAGCGCCTCAAACCAGAGAAGCAGACACTCCACGCACCAGCGCCCAACGTCCCCGTGCAGACAAGGTGAGCATACCAGAACGCGAAGCCTCTACCTGAACCTCTGCCTGGGTGTCATGGAAGCCTCAGACTCCACTGACCAATTAGCCCAGTTACTGGGGGAGTTGCATGCCGAGGTGCACACCGCCCAACAGGAAAGAAATGCCCTGAGAAGAGGATTGTAAACGCAGATAGCAAAGCGGTGGCCTACAAAAAGGCATTCCAGGAAATGCAATTGTCTCAACTAGTCAACGCCCCACTCACTCCAAAGGAAGAATCCTAGACTGGATACTCACTCTCAATACCAAAGTAACCATACTAGACATCCTCCAATCACATTGGACTGGCCACTGCTTAATCAAGTTAACAATAAAGATAGATACCGACCACAAATCCACAAGTTGCAAACTACCACCTATACAAGTCAGAAATATGAGTAAACTCACCTTGGAAAATCTATACCCAGTACTTAACAAACTACTTAACTCCAAACCCAAGGCAAATATCACCCCAGACAACATTGCCAAACACTATCACCAATGCGTAAAACCAGCGGTTGATGAAGTAGCACCACTCACAGCCAAAGTTCCCAAAACTAAACGCAGCGCCCCTTGGTTTAATAATGAACTTATAGAACTCAGAAGAGAAACAAGAGCTTTAGAGAACCTAATTAGAAAAAACTATTCACCCGAATTACAAACCAAACTACAAAAACTAACCAAAGCTTACAAATCCAGTGTACTTTCCCACAAAGCTGAGTCACTTAATGATCGTATAGCAGCCGCAGCCTCCAACACCAAAGAATTATTTACTATTATCAAAGAACTAGAAACACCCATACTTCCCTCCAACCCCATATTTCCAAGTAAAGCTTGGTGCACCATCATCCAGGATGCCTTATCCTTTAAAGTGACCACTCTCCAAAATAAAATAGCCACCCAAAAAAACCTACTAGATCTTACCACACCCCCCCACCCCTCGACTACATCCATCAGCCCTGATGTACCGGAATTCCACTTTACACAAGTCACCCCTGAACAAGTCCTTAAAACTATAGCATCCCTAAAGCCCATAAACTGCAAAGGTGACAGCACTACAGCCAAGGTAGTCAAAGAATGCGCCACCATATTAGCTCCCACCATCACCCACTTTGTGAATTAATCCTTCACTTCCAGCGGAATACCAGCCTCCATTAAAACAGCCTGGGTCACACCACTACTGAAAAAACCCTCCCTGGATCCCACAGTCCCCACTAACTACAGGCCCATAACAACAGTACCTTTCCTCCTAAAAATCATTGACAAAATAGCCTACACCCAAGTACAACACCACCTTGAACAGAATCACCTACTAGGGGAAAGACCATCAGGCTTCCGCCCCAACCACAGTACAGAGACAGGCCTTCTAGACCTCAAAAACAAGATGGATGCCATTAGGGACTCCGGCAAAGTATGTATCCTCCTACTCATAGACCTATCTGCGGCCTTCGACTTGGTCAACCACGACAAACTCTGCCAAACTCTATCCACCAACTTTCACTTCTCCCACAAGGCCACCGCCTGGATAAAATCATTCCTATCTGACCGCACTTCAAGAGTATCCATAGGAGAAGTTCCAGCAGATCCCATCCCTGTACCACTAGGTGTACCACAAGGATCCTGCCTCTCCCCCACCCTATACAACGCCTACACTAAGTTACTCTTCGCAGCATTAGACGCCATGGGAGTAATATACACAAACTTTGCAGATGACACACAGATCCTCATCCCCATAACAGGCAACCTGGACCAAGAGACGGCCACCATTAACACAATTTACTCACACATCCAAAGTTGGATGGCTTACAACAGCCTTTGCCTCAATGGAGACAAAACTGAGATCCTTATAGTCGGCTCCCCCAACAAACTCAGTAAACTCCACCCAGATTACACATTCATAACGGTACACGCATCAACATCTCCCACAAAGTTAAAACTCTGGGTGTATACCTAGACTCAAATCTCACCATGAACAACCATATTACCACCCTCGCCTCCTCAACAGCCTACACCGCTAAACTCATCACACTCATCAGGCCTCTACTATCTCCCAACAATTGCTTGACACTTGCTAGAGCCCTCATCCTAACTAAAATAGATTACTGTAACATTCTACTGCTAGGCACCTCTAAAACAAACTTAACCAAACTCCAGCTCCTACAAAACAAAGCCCTCAGAGCAGCACTGGGTATCAAAAGAAGAGAACACATCTCACAACACAGAAGGGAGACACACTGGCTCCCAGTACAGGCCAGAATTTTCAATAAAACTCTCAACCTTACCCACAAATGCCTGTCAGACACATCCCCTATCTATCTCAACAACTGCATTGCACACAAAACCACATCGAGATCCCTTAGATCCAACGCTAATATCCAACTGCACATTCCCTGCTTTACCACCACAAGAACAGGTAATTCTAGCTTCACCATCGCAGCAACCCGCATCTGGAACTCTCTCCCACCCCACCTATCCAATGAAACATCGCTACCCAAGTTAAAAAAACAACTCAAAACATGGTTGTTCAACAAGTACTAATATTCTCTCATATACCTCATGCCCCAGACGGCAAATGCTAGCAAAACTAGAGCATTGCTATGGCGTTCATTAGATTATATATCTGCCATACTAAAATGTATGTAACCTGTCATGATAACTAAGATATGTTTCCCAACTATCAACAAAGATGTATGTAACTTCGACTTGCTAACAAAGATATATGTCATTTACGCAGTGATACCCAAGGGTTTGGGCGTGTATCCAAATGTAATAAATAAATAATAATAAAAAAATAAACCATGATCGCATGGAAGAACTAGCCCAGCAGTTATTACAAACGCAGGCCGGGCAAGCCCCGCTGCCTGGATCTGCTCTGTCTACTGTACCTTCGCAGTACATGCCGTTGCAGGTTGTCCTCCCTGGAGCTGTGCCTCTAGCCCCGCCCAAATGCTCTACAGGTGATACCAACAAATATGCAATATTCACAAACCAGTGCCGCCTGCACTTCCTGTGCAGACCAGGGGTCTTCCCAAATGACCAGTCAAGAGTCGGGTTTGTGCTCTCTTATCTGGGAGGCAGTGCTGCAGATTGGTCGATTCCCTTGGTCAACCGTGATGACCCATTAGTTCATGATTTCAGGGGTTTCCAACACAAGCTCGAGAAGCTATTCGCCCAGTGCACCAGAGGTCAAGCTTTGGGTAACAAACTGCTGTCCCTCCGAGAAGGTAGCCAGGATCTATTAATGTACATCGCCACCTTTAACAGACTAGTGGCTGAAACTAATTGGGCAGAAGAAAAAAGGACCACGCTCTTCTACCGGGGCTTGCAAGGAGAGTAAAAGGACGTGTTGGTTCAGGTAGTTAACCACCCTGAAGGGTGTGAGGAATACATTGACTTGGCAGTGCAACTAGACCACAGGCTACAAGACCGCAAGAACAATCGAGCCCGGTCTGAAGGACAAACAGTGTATGTGTGACCCAAAGATGCTCAACCTCGGCAACCCGAAACCCATCCCGAACCAATGCAAATAGAAGGCTTGTGGTGCCCTCTTAACAAAGCTGAACTAGAAAAGACAAGGCAACAGCATCTATGACTGTACTGCGGCAAGCCAGGCCATTTTCTTCGTGAGTGCCCAGTGAAACTACACAGAAAGACAGTGGGGGCCACAGAAAAAGACACAGAACCCGATTCGGGAAACACCATTGACCGGCAAGCGCAGGGGTCTGCTTGTCGAGCAAGCAGAAGGAATTACCTCAGACCTCGCAACTAGTCATACCAGTCATCCTGATAAGCCACGACCAGCCATCCAAAATGCATGCCTTGGAAGCGTACGTGGACAGCGGCGCAATTGGCAATTACCTGGATCAAGACTTGACAGAAATGATGGGTCTACCCCTCCGGAAGAAATTGGCAAAAGAAAACGTCATGGCAGTCAATGGCACCCAATTGTCCTCGGGTCAGGTAACACGCTGCACGGAAGAAGTGACCCTTCTTTGCCAGCATGGTCATCGGGAGAACATCATCTTTGATCTCATCAGTGCTCTGCAAATTCCAGATGATCCTAGGAATACCCTGGCTGGAGGTCCATAATCCTGGAATCGACTGGCGCTTAAGAGTATTAACCTTCTCCGGTAACTGCGCGGAAACTTGCTATGAATAAAAGGTCCCCTCCGGTGGACAGGTGAAGCCACTCCTAAAGGGAAGAGCAATAATTGATATGATAGGAACACTGCCACTAGAATATCAAGACTATCAAGATGTCTTGCACAAGGAACAAGCAAACACGCTTCCTCCACACCAGCCCTACGACTACCAAAATCGACCTGGGGCTCAGATTCCCTATAGCCATATTTATGTACTAACAGAAAAAGAAAACAGCCACCTAAAGACCTACCGGGACAAGTATTATGCTCACATGGTATCCGCAGGGACGCCACTCAGCCCTGGTTGGATGATATGCACCTCAAACCCTTTCCCTGATCCCTGGGTAGCGCCTCCAATGGAAGTTGAGCCTAAAATACAGGAGAGCTTGATTCAAGACTTAACTGTCTGTGGTAGGGTGTCTTTCCACCTCCCTTGGATTCAAAACCTTCCCTTGGCCCTCTCCTCACCTTAATTCCTTAGAAGGCGTGCTCTCCGTCCTGCTCTTCATGGCAGGGGTGCATAGTCTCATCTGAGCATGAGCGACCAAGTTGCTTCACTGGTGCGAGCACTTTTGAGTGCCTTCAAGGTAGGTCTTGCTGCTTTACAGTCTTTGTATTCTATTCTGTTCTTTCATTCCTTCCTCTTATTGTTATTAATGTCTTATTTCCTCTCTTTAGGCATGCAAAGAGATTTTGGCATTTTTTCATGCGGGTTGCAGCTGAGCACGAGCCGGTAAATAAAGGAGCGATGTGCACGATGCTGCCCGGTAAGTAATGGGCGATGCGCAGCGCTGTTTTGCCTTGTATATGCTAACATGTGTCTTTCCCCTTCCTTCGTAGGCCGCGGTGCTCTTTGCCGGTTGCAGTGATGTTCCGGTATGATGCTGAACAAGAGGCGCCTGATCCGCTAAGAATCTTGTGATTTTCGTTGTTCGATGGGAACCATGAGTATGCGCTCACTAATGTTATTCTTCTCTCTCCTCTTTTCAGGTTGCTGTGTTCCGGGAACCATGCAGTGCCCAGATGATGGAGCTCGCTGGATCGATTGTCTCCAGGTAAGCAGAACCAGGAGCTGACGATGGACTGAAGACAGGATGCTACTCACAGGTAGGATTCCAATAACAATGTTCTTTTCTCTCTCTGCAGGCATGCGATTCCAAGGATAGCTGGCATCAAAGAATACTGGAGATCCAACTGGACACGGTTAGCGTAACGCTGCAAACAGCAAAACAACGCAAAGTGTGTTCTGCTGTTTGGGTGTGGTTTAAATAGTCTTCAGGTAAAGTAGTCCAAGTAAAGTAGTCCCAGGCCAGCCACACACTAAAAGCTAAACCGCATAGCTCAGTTCTTGGGAACTGAGCTATGTGAGTGCCTCCATGTTGACTGAAGCCCCCAAGAAAGCAGTTCCAAGTAAAATAGTCCCAACCTAAAGATGTTCTCCATAGTGATTATGAGCCTGGTGCCAAAGGCGTCAGGACAGACTCCAAGAGAGACTTGGGTAAGATTTTAAGGCCTTTAAGGCCATAATGGAACCCCTAAACCTAGCCCTACCTGGCAGGCTGACTTGCCAGTGGGCGTCAGTGGTAGGTTTCATGACACAAGTACCTGGCAAACTGCTTCATCCGCCCGCCCCAGCGGCCCGCAGCTTCGCCCCTTTTTTTTGTGCCCAAAAAGGAAGGAGACCTGAGGACCTGCATAGATTACAGATCCCTGACCAGATCACAGTAAAGAACCGATACCCCTTGCCACTCATCCCAGAACTCTTAGTCCAGGTCAAGGATGCCCAGATCTACACCAAGCTAGACCTTAGAGGGGCTACCACCTGGTAGGGGTTAAAAAGGGAGACGAATGGAAGACTGCCTTCCGTGCAAAGTATGGTCTGTACGAGTACCAAGTCATTCAGTTTGGGCTATGCAACGCCCCGACAGTGTTTCAGTTCTTTATGAACGATGTGCTCTGGGAGTTGCTCGATGTCTGCGCTTTAGTATACATCTACGATATCCTGATTTACTCAACTTCAAGGCAAGATCATATCGCCCATATGTGAGCGGTCCTCCAAAAACTCCGGCAGCAATATGCCAAGCTAGAAAAATGCTCCTTCCACATTACCGAAGTCGGGTTTTGGGGTTTCATCCTCACCCCGCGTGGCATTCAAATGGACACCTGCAAAGTGGACGCCATTCTAAACTTAGTTGTTTCACAGAGGCTGAAGAGGCCTTCCAGGAGATGAAGCGTAAGTTTACCACAGCCCCGGACCTGCAACACCCTCGGCCCAATCTCCCATATGTGGTAGAAACTGACTCCTCCAGCTTCGCCATTGGGGCAATCCTCTTCCATACAAATCCAGATACCGGCCAGTTACACCTAGTAGCATTCTGGTCACGCAAGTTCTCAGCACCAGAACTAAACTATACAGTCACAGACAAGGAACTCCTGGTCATCAAAGCGGCATTCAAGGCATGGAGACACTACCTCCTGGGAGCCACGCACACGGTCACAGTGATCACAGACCATCGCAATCTGCAATACTTGAAATCAGCCAAAGTGCAATCTTCGCATCAGCTCCGCTGGGCCCTCTTTTTAGCAGAATACGACTACGTGGTCATGTTTCGGCCAGGGGTGCGCAATGAAAAAGCGGACGCACTTTCCCATATGGGTGAGGCTGAACATGCATAGGCAATACCAGCCTCCGTAGCTATCATCCCGGAAGAAAGGATGCTGGGTGTTCTTGTCACTGCTTCACCTCTGGATGACCTGCAAGCCGAAGTTCAATGCCTTATGAACCAGGAAGCCCAACAAGATTTGGTGATGAAAGGACAAAATAATACGATCACAGAAGGGCTACCTTATTACCAGGGATGTCTCTACATCCCAAGCAAAAGACTGCAGCACCAAGTCATCGGTAGCTACCACGACTCACTAATAGAGGGACATCCGTGAATCGCCAAGACGATGGCCAAAATCAAGAGGAACTACTGGTGGCCAACCTGGCGGAGGGATGGGGCCCAATACTTGTTAACTTGCAGGATCTGTGCACAGAACAAATCCCAAAAACAAAGACCTGGGGATCTGCTTCATCGCCTGGCTATAGCTCCTACAACCTGGCACATGCTGTCGCTCGACTTTATCACGGACCTGCCTCCCCACAAGGGCTACAACACTATCCTAGTAGTCTTAGACCTGTTCTCAAAGATGGCCCATTTCATCCCACTAAAAGGCCTGCCGACTGCATCCACCATGGCAAGGGTGTTTCTGGAGCAAGTTGTTTGCTTAGACGGATTCCCATCGATTTTGATATCAGACCGAGGCAGCCAGTTTGTTTCCAAGTTCTGGAGAAAAAGCTGCGAACTCGCACATATCGATGTTTGTCTATCTACAAGCCATCTGCCCCAGACCGATAGCCAAACCGAACGGACAACCCAGACGCTGGAGCAATACCTGAGTTGCATGCTGCACCAAACGGAAGACACCTGGAAAGACGTGCTGTGGATAGCAGAATAAACATACAACAATTCGATCCATACCAGCACTGAACAGACCCCCTTCTACACCGTGTACGGGTGACACCCACAGATATTTGTTTTCGATCCACCTGATACACTTGAGATGCCAGCAGTAACAGCCTTGCACTCCACGATCACTCGTGGTTTCAAGGAAGAAACTGAACACCTTTTCAAGGCCAAGGAAAGTCAAAAGATGTTTTCTGACCAACACCGAAAGGAAGCTCCGGTTTACCAGCTCAGGGATGTGGTATGGTTGGCATCTAAGCACGTACCCCTGAAGGGACCAAAGAAATGTCATCCACGGTACATAGGCCCATATACCATTGAGGCCATCATCAATCCTGTTGCTATGAAAATATCCCTACCCTCCAACATGTACATCCACCCGGTGTTCCACGTTTCACTTCTAAAGCCAGTTACACCAGTGACAAGGATTACACCATCACCTGCTCCGATGGTTGTGGATGGCGAACCTGAATTCGAGGTCAAGGACATCCTGGATTCAAAGGTAACAATGTCCACATTGTACTCCCTCGTGGCCTGGAAATGATACGGACCCCAAGATAAAACATGGGAACCCAGCGACCAAGTTCATGCTCCATGGTTGGTGAAGTGCTTGCATCGCAATCACCCGACCAAACCAGGATCAGGGAAACAACCACCCTTGAGAGGGGCCTTGGGGGGAGTACTGTCACGATGAGCAGACCAGATCACCCCAGCCCAACAGCAGTGGGAACATTGTGGCACACTAAGGGCCCTGACTGGATCAATCCTCAAAGGAGGGCCACCTTGGCCCAGTCCTGGCACCTTTGTTACCATGCTCATGGAGCTAACCCCAAGAAAAACACAGGTGTAGTCGTTCTGCCAATGGATCATTGACTTCAGTGCTAATTGCAGTAAAGGGCATGGCTCTGAACCATTAGCATTTTCATTAGTCTGCATTCATGGGTGTGGCAGAGAACTTCTGGAACTCATTGCACCTTGGGAGTGGCAGGGCCTGGTTGGCTATATAAGCCCCAACAAAGCCCAAAGGCATGCTTCACGTTATTCTGCAGTTAGCAGCGTAACGCTCTCCGAGGAGCTCCTGCCAGCACTCTTCCACAAAACTGCAAAGAAAAGCCGGAGACCATCGGGCCTTGCATACTCACCTGCTCTGACTTACCTGTGCCTCCAGCAATGGCCTGGTTGTTCAACGAGGACTCCCGCTTTCATCCGTCACCGCCACCTGCAGAAGTAATAGAAGGAAAACAAGGTGAATCGCTGAACTCATTCATCACGCTCTGTCACTGCCGCGCATTACTCACCGCTTCTGTCGCCATCGATCGGATTCATTCATCACACCGGCTCACAGGTACCTGGAAAAGAGAAAGAAAGAACATGTTAGATCACACAAACCGCACCTGAGCTCGCGCTGGCCCTGGACACAATGCAGGCCACCCTGACCCACTGGCTCAGCCACTCACACGCGTTGCACAAAACCAAAGCACACCAAGTTGGGCTTAGTGCCACCACAGCGACACGAGCCACAACAGTGAGAAGTGCACGGACTGTAGCACGCAGCAAAGGACAACACAGATAACTGGACACGGACAACATACAATACAAAGGATTACATGGACAATAACAAGCAGAGCAACACAAGCAACAAGATCAAGGGTCAGTGAAGTAACTGGATCCTACAGGACATTGCGCCCCTGCTGAGACTAAGCAGGAAGGAGAGCCCACCAACCAAATACACAAGGTGAGAGCACCCCGGAGTAGGGAACAAGTGTGGAAGGAGCAGGTTGGGGGTCACAGGTGGCAGACACAGACAGTCTCACTCACCACCCTTTCCCATATCGTAGGAGCTGACCCAAGGCCAGTCCAGGGAACAAAGGACACACAGTGCCTCAAATCAGAGAACCAGACACTCCACGCACCAGCGCACAACGTCCCTGCGGAGACAAGGTGAGCGTAACATATGTGGGCAATTGCTGATGACAGGATCAGAAACTAAAACTCCATGGTCTAATGTCAGCAAAGCCGCCCCTACCTGACATTGTTCTCCTTAGTTAAAGGTGATATAGTTGAAAGTAGAAAAATAAACCCATAAAGTGCAGTATCATCGAAAGTTCATGAATACAATGATTGTAATAATAATTGTTATTGGTTTTTGCCGTCATTCACGAACAGCACTATAAAAGGAATCAAATATATTTATAGCATATAATATAACACATATTATGCTTTACTCAGGAAGAAACATTAATGAACACTTCTTACATAAATGAATGTCCTGCTTTCGGCTATATTTTAAGAGGTGATCATTTCATCAATTGCTTACAATGTATTTCATTTTCAGGGTATGGATTTAGTACTGCTATATTTCTGCATTACAGATCATTACTGTACGGTGGAAGAAGTAGGTTCCGGTTTACCAGACGTGAGTACCCATTTTGACCCCTGGACCTGAACATTTATTTAATATCAAATGTGGTTTGAATGAATGGGGAATACGGCACGTGCCAGCTCCTCCTCACCTTCAGAAGCCAGCAGGCAGCGACGCATGCTGCTGGGCTTTTGAGAGTCAGTGTGAGCCTGACTCGGTGACGACGGTCAGTGAGACTAGAAGACTGCTTTCTGCTGTTCTCAGGTACACATTTTATCTATTCTTCCTTTCTGTCCCTGTGCACTGAACCATGTCATGTTGCAACCACTCGCTTCCCTGATCTCTGGTTTAGACGCTAGTGATCATGTCTGTGTCCTTTCCCTTCCTCTCACCTGCCTTCTTTCTTCCCACTGCCTTCTTCCTTCATGTCATTGCGTTTTGGTAAATGATTCTGGAAGGTTTCTGTCCTGATCTGTCCCTGCTCACTGAACCACCTTGTGTGTTGCAAGTTGCAACCACTTGCTTCCCTGCTCTCTGGTTTAGACGCTATTGATCATGTGTCCTTTCCCTTCCTCTCACCTGCCTTCTTTCTTCCTGCTGCCTTCTTCCTTCATGTCATTGCGTTTTGGTAAATGATTCTGGAAGGTTTCTGTCCTGATCTGTCCCTGCTCACTGAACCACCTTGTGTGTTGCAAGTTGCAACCACTTGCTTCCCTGCTCTCTGGTTTAGACGCTATTGATCATGTGTCCTTTCCCTTCCTCTCACCTGCCTTCTTTCTTCCCGCTGCCTTCTTCCTTCATGTCACTGCGTTTTGGTAAATCATTCTGGAAGGTTTTTGTCCTGATCTGTCCCTGCTCACTGAACCACCTTGTGTGTTGCAAGTTGCAACCACTCTCTTCCCTGCTCTCTGGTTTAGACGCTATTGATCATGTGTCCTTTCCCTTCCTCTCACCTGCCTTCTTTTTTCCCGCTGCCTTCTTCCTTCATGTCATTGCGTTTTGGTAAATGATGCTGGAAGGTTTCTAACAACTGTCCTGACCTGTCCCTGCTCACTGAATGGCCTCATGTTGCAACAGCTTGCTTAACTGCTCTCTGGTTTAGACACTAGTGATCCTGTGACCTTTCCCTTCCTCTCACCTGCCTTCTTCCTTCATGTCATCGGGTTTTAGTAAATAATTCTGGAAGGTTTCTAACAAGTGTCCTGACCTGTCCCTGCTCACTGAGCCGCTTCGTGTTGCAACCACTCGCTTCCCTGCTCTCTGGTTTAGCCGCTAGTGATCCTGTGTCCCTTCCCTTCCTCTCACCTGCCTTCTTTCTTCCCGCTGCCTTCTAACTTCATGTCAATGCGTTTTGGTAAATGTTTCTGGAAGGTTTCTAACAACTGTCCTGACCTGTCCCTGCTCACTGAATGGCCTCATGTTGCAACAACTTGCTTAACTGCTCTCTGGTTTAGACACTAGTGATCCTGTGACCTTTCCCTTCCTCTCACCTGCCTTCTTCCTTCATGTCATCGGGTTTTAGTAAATAATTCTGGAAGGTTTCTAACAAGTGTCCTGACCTGTCCCTGCTCACTGAGCCGCTTCGTGTTGCAACCACTCGCTTCCCTGCTCTCTGGTTTAGCCGCTAGTGATCCTGTGTCCATTCCCTTCCTCTCACCTGCCTTCTCTAATACCGCTGCCTTCTTCCTTCATGTCATTGCGTTTTGGTAAATGATTCTGGAAGGTTTAATCTATGCCACCCCTGAGAAAATGATGGAAATTCGCTCATTGTGTGGCATGGCTGAACAATGCCAGACCTGGTGTTGTGAGGTCACACATATTCGTGATGGGAAGTGCGTGAAGGGAAGTGATAGCATATCGTCCCTTCTCTCAAAGGGTTGCTATTTGGTCAGCATTCGTTTGACTCCTCTCAAGTACCCGTATCCACAGCAAGCATGTGGTGTTTTTGTTTGCAAGCCACACATTCATACGTTTTAACATTCAAATCAGTTGCTTCCACATAATCTTTGTGCGTCATTGTTCAAAGTCATGTTTTGAAATGTGTACATCATAAAGTAGGGAATTTTTTTTCAATTTCTGATTTAATTTCTGATATATTTGTGGTGCCCGTCACGCCACAATGCAACCACAGGTGATCTAAACCATTTGACAACTTTTAGAAATGTGACCTTCCTTATTTTAAAGCGCCACTCATCGTTTTTATGGCATTCTAAATTAAATGAATTTAAGATTTAGACTTATATTATTATAGACATAAAACCGATTTACCATGACCTAACACTCAGACAATGTAGGCTAATGTTATCCACTTCATTCTGGAGACGCTAGTCCTGTAATGGCTTCATTTTAGCATTCTGAAATTTGTAGCTTAGATTTATTTATTTGTTCTTGCATTTGTGTAGCAGGGACAAATCCTCGGGCATCAGGGCGCTGCGGAAAACAGGTTACATGAGGTCGCTTTGGCCCAGAAGGCGGTTACAGGTTACATTGCTGCATTGGTTACATTGGTGCATAAAGACAAAGTATAAACAGTGCACAGATATTGCTGCAAGTGTCTGGAAATGGTGGGAGGCCAAAGACCTTTGAGTTGTGAGATTTTTGGACAAGCCAGGAATGGTGGGTGGACACCCAATCTTTTTGGTACGAGCTATGCGCAGGCCATGAAAGCCTTTTGACCTGGGAAGTGGTCATATTTTTACGTGAGCTGAGCCTTGTGAAGTGAGATGCCAAATAAAAAGGATTTTGTACTCTTTTTCTTAATGTTGTTCTGTTTTCTTTTTTCTTGTTTTATACAGTGATGATATAAGTGATTTGATACATACTGCTATTTTAATTTTGCGAAAGGTCGAGTTCTTTGACTAAAAAACAATACATAAATAAAAAAAGAAAAGTCCCAAGGTGTCCTCTGCCCCTCCAAGATTTTATGGGTGTCCTACACCCCTGCATCTCTTGCAGGTCATTTAGTGACAAGAAGCAATAAAAAAGGCCAAAGTCACACTTCATACTAACCAATAACAGAACAAACCATTGTGCAAATCTCAAAATAATCGGATAATGGAAAAAATGAAGTGTTAACACCAATTATGATTTTGAGACTGAACACTCAGCGCACTGTAAAGTATACTGCCTGTGTAATATCTTTCAACAAGCAATACCTAAACGAGATATTAAAATGTATGTTTCTCGGGGAAAATGACATTCGAATTAACTTCACCTTTTTGACAAGTGAAATTTGGCATCTGTGTGAGCTAAGTGCTCGAATGCAAAGAGATTAAAGTTTTCTTATGAAACACCTCTGACACTTGTTCGATTCGTGCCATCTTAAAAGACTCCTGTGAATTTGCTTCGGGGCGTGCAGAGACCCGTGCTGCATCCTGATAGCTGCGCGCGCCTCTAGCCTTCCTCCCCCAGCGCTGGTTTCCAGTTATATCATTTTCCCGGTTCTGCTGAGCGTAGACGACGAGATTGAGCCCGCGCGAAGGGCGCGAAACTGGGCTTGACAGAGTGGTTGTGCGCCATTTTTATAACAAGGCGTTCGACTCTAATACGATTATTATGTAACGTCCTGTCACTTGACAGGCAGGTACATTAGGGAAAGATTATTATGAAAATAAGCCTCTTCTTGTCCTATGCATCCCGGGGCACCATTTCTGCATAAAAAATTGAAGAAAAGCGACATATTGTCCACACATCCTTCTTTGAGGGGATTAGTTTTCAGATTTCAAATACCCTCGGTGTCCCATGGTGCTGTCTGCTGGGATCCTGTCGGCTTTAATGGAGGCGCTGAATGCGGTGCAGGCCTGAACGAGTTGATTATCATCTAATGTTTTTGTCCACCATCCAGCACACATCCTACATAAAACATTTCTTTCTCTCCTGCAAGCCTAGAGAAGTACTTTATGTCTCTCTGAAATATACTGCACTGCTATTTTCACGCAGTGCAATTTGTTGACAAGTCGGCTCTTTTATCTTTGCGTTGGTGTGTGTTCTGCTTTCAAATGGTTTCCCGAAACAGGGTGTCTGTCTAACATGCATGGTAATGGAATGTGCAGTGTAGGTTGTCGCATATTTTTATTCGTATATGGTTCATACGCAAACCTTTACAATTATACAGTATATATACAGTTCTACCATTCATTGCTTCTCAATACATTTTCGATTTCTTAAAAGACATAAAATCATAAAACATATATTAATGACACAACGAGTTCCATAAAACATATATTAATTGCAATTCAGTTACTTCCCTTTTTGTGCAAATATTGCTAACGTGCAAAAATGCAAAAGGGCATGTCCTGCACAGTCCAACACAACTCAATCACCTAGCACCCATTTGAGAGCTGATGTTGGCTTTATACAAAGAGTGTACAAAGTGGCAAAATCTAAAACATCCACGTTAAATATCGCACTTTTTCGTGCAAACAAAATCTACCTTGTAATTTAAAAGAGATTGGCAAACAGATAATTGTTCAATTCCTATCAATATGAGAACACGATTTACATAAAATGTAGATCCTATAGTCAACCTACATTTACATGAGTGCAACACCACATGATATTCCTTAAATACCAGTGTAGTATCTAACAGTAATGCTGTCACTACATAGTTTTTAAACAAAACAATTGATCATCAATTATAAGCAAAAAGTGAGTAAGTGAATAACTAGTTTCCACAGTATAAAATATACCAAGGGCCGTCCAAACTTTTTCCCAGTGCACACCGTGAATAACAAGATGCTTGAGGGTTTCAGGTTCATTAGTACATGAGCAAAAACGGCACATACCATCGATCTTCATAATATTTTTTGAGTGCCAGTTTTGAATTACATCATTCATGTGAAATTGATTTAACTTAAATCTCCTATACAAAGATTGTGCCTTATCAAAGGGAAAGCATAATAAATAATGTCAGCGTGGTTGTTTCTTTTTCACAAAACGGGCATATTCCTTATAAGAGCTATATCCACAATTCATCTCAATCATGCACGCCCAGTCATGTTCAAAGTGCTTCTTCTTAACGTGAGCAGGGCGCAAAGATCAAGCACATTTCCCTCTACGTTTATCCATAGTGCTTTCATTTTGAGATCAAAGCTTGCAATTGATGCAGGCTGAGCATTAGTTATCATGTAGGATAACCTACATACAATGAGTTGCGAGGAGGTGTAACCATGTTCATATACTTCGTCAGCATCCTCCATTCATATTTAGACGATAGAGAGCTTAAACCCAATTTGTGTCTTAGAATGGAATTTGGGAGGGCATTCGATAATCCAAGAGTTCACTTCCATATCCTTCCTTGTAGTTGATCCAGCTGCTTGTCAATATCTAACAGACACATGCCGAGGCCACATAATAAAACCGTTTCGACCTTGAGAATATAAAACTCTAGTATTGGCATAATGGAAAATTTACAGTATTTGCAATATATTATTCTCATCTACAACAAGAGAAATCTAAACATTAGGTTTAGGGAATTCTTCCACATTAATAATGAAAATGTATCACATAGGTTGTAACCTAAGTAATGAGTTGTTAAAGTGCGCTCTATTTGAATTCCTTCAATGCACAATTTAAAGGATCAAATCTTCCTATTTGCAAAGATTATAATGCTGGATTTACTTGCATTTGTCTGCAGGTTATATTTTTGCGCATAGATCGAAGATAATGGCAATTTGTTTTGTAAACTAAAAGGTGTTCTATCAAAAAAAACATATCATCAGCAAAAGCCATCCAATTTAGATGGAGTTTGCAGAGTCAGATTGCAAAAATATTGTTGTGTTTCCATATGTCGTTTAAATTACACAAATAGAGATTGAAAAGAATGGATGCCATATTACATCCTTGTTTCACTCCAACAAAAGTGGGGATCGCATCTGTAAGTATACCCTCTTGATTGATTCGCACCTTGTATTTAGTGTTGGAGTTAAGAATAACAATCATACCAATTATGTGAGAGGGAATACCAAGAGCTGGCATTTTGTTCCACAAATGCTTATGGATTGCTCGGTCGAAGGCTGAGGTAATATATAATGACGCCATGTATATCGGCCCACCATCTGTCTGTTTAGAAGTTTCAAGGTTATGCGCAAGAATGTTTGCATTCAGGGGAGTACCCATATGTTTTTGAAAACCAACTTGGAAGCGAGAAAGTGTGTCATGATCTCTTATGAATCTTTCCAGTTCGTTCAGAATTAGAATCGAAAACACCTTCGATGACGCATTCATGAGCGCAATAGGTATAAAATTGGAGGGGTCAGAAAGGGATCCTTTTTTTATAAATAGGTATGATTATAGACGTTAGCCAAGAGTCAGGGATTCTTTTGGCATTAAAGATTTGATCAAATTTTGCTTTAAGAGTAGTAGCTCAGAAATTAGGATCATCCTTGAGTACACAAGCTGGAATTCCATCGGGGCTGGCAGCTTTTGAGTAATTGAGTCTAGAGATGGCCCATTCGACAACCCTTATTGACCATGGACAATGGCTCGTTGGTACCGTTTCCAGATATTTTTCTCAGACTTCCAATTGTGCCAGAGGAATTTGGTATTTAAGTGACATATAGTCATAGCACACCTCTGCTGAAATTGATGTGTCACAATTGGGATTACCTATTGCAGAATGGCTTCTTAGAACAGCCCAAACATTTTTGATGTTGTGTTTGCATACATGTTGAATCATGTGCTGATTATCTCCCATGTACAATTTAAATTTGACTAATTTAATCTTATGTTTGTATCTCTGACAGAACTTGTTTTTTAGCTTGAGTATGATGCTTCCATCCTCAATATCGTTTTTAATTTCCCCAACTGTTTCTTTACATTTTAGATTTGCCACTTCTTTGTTAAATGTATGCTTGTGTTTCATATTGTTTATTTTAAGCTGTTGAGTTGCTAATTTTCTCACATGATATTTAATCAGGGAATTGTTCCAGTCCTCTATTTGTTGCAAAGGTATACCATGATGATATGCATCCATTTCAGACATAAGTTCTTGGTTAACCAAAGAGGACAGCTTCCGACGTAGCTTGATGTTCCAATGAACAGGAACTGAATGTCGTTCCATTTCCAGCAAAGCTATAGTGGTCATACTTTGCTGTCAGTTGTATGGCATGTTCGTGTCTAAGTTTATAATCATGTGATCACCTATTTCCTGATGATTGTCACGTGATCACATAGACCTATTAAATTGGAAGATACTGCAAAATAGTCGATGTATGACCTATTGGAGCCTCTTTGCCAGTTGAAGGGCAATTGATTCTTCTTAGTAGAGATACTTTGAATATCCCATTCAGGCAGGAATTTGACCCACCAATGCCCTCGTATCATTGAAATCGATTCAGTACTCCCATTTGTTTTGCAAATATGATTTCCTCCCCATCCATAGATGTACAATTAAAATCACCAGCTATTATGTCTTTGTATTATTGATTGTGAACAAAAGCCTCTTCTTATAGTAATACTATATACCTGTGGCCAATGCTGGATTTGATGTTTATGGATTTCATTGATTCACAGAGAGTCACCCATTATCAACTCTCATTCTGGACTTCCTTTACATCTTGTACTCATTGTAGCCCTGATTCATGCTGTTCCCATCTTCATCTTGTATCCAGGCTTGTAACATTATGTGTTATTACTGACTTCTGCAACGTTATTCGCTCTCCCCTCTTGCTTCTCAACTATTTTTGACTGCTTACTCTCTGTTCTCTCCTCCTCTCCATTTCTCCCTTTTCCTATCTCCTCCCCTCCTTGCTTTCTACTATGCACTTACTCTATCAGAACTGTCCTTGGACCTGCTAAAATAGCAACCTTGTCTGTCTCCTCCCCACTCACCTTACTTGTTTTTTTTCCTCCCTCTGACCCCCTCCAGCACTATCTGAAATATTGTCAGGTCTAGTACGATAGTTGCTTGTTTTGTTCCTCCCTTCCCTTTCTGCACCACTCTCCCTCACCTTTTGTTTTTCTCTGGCTCTACCGGAAATGTTGTCATGCCTAGTACAGTAGTCGCCTGTCTGTTTCCATTTCCTTCCCACTCTCCCACTGCCTTCCTTATCTATGTCTTAGCTCTTGCACTATTTGAAATGTCGTCAGGCCGAGTACGATAGTTAATTTCAGTTCCTTGCTGTTCATGGCCTTTAATAATGTCGTTGTATTTTCCCTTGTTTCCTCCATTGCCTTGGAGCCCTTTCAAACACATTGTGTATATGCGCTATATAAATAAACTATCATATCATATTATATCCATATTCGAGAAAAGCAAAGATTGTACTATCCTATTTGGATTCCAATATATGCAAATTATTAAGAGGCAGGTTTTGTTTTCACCATTTGTGATTTCTTCTATCACCAACTAATCTTCAGAGGTGGAAATCAACTTTGTGCAGACTTTCATCTTATTGTCCACTAAGATAACAAGGCCCCCAATTGGTCTGCCCAAGTGACCAATGTTTGCCGGTTGCGTAAAGGTGGTATAGCCCTTCAAATAAAATGTTTTCAATTTCATCGTCTCTTGCTGTAAAATGATTGATGGTTTAGTGCTATATCTCAATGAATGAAACCAAGAGATTAGATTATTGAACCCAAAAGAGTTCCAGGATTTTACTGTGATAACATTATGGCTATGTTTGAGTTGTCGGGTTTCTGCTGGTAAGAAAACTTTTCATATAGGGTTCTAACCATGATAGACCCTTCATTGCACTGGCAAATGAGGAGAGCTGCACCATTAACTCATCATTTGTTAATTTGGCGATATCAGAATTGGGCATCAATTCATTACTACCATCAATGGGTATCTCCTTAGTCTCTATAAACATAAGCGACTCCTTTGATTTAAATAAGTAGACTCTAAATCCAAGGTGGGCTAAATCTGCTTGCTGTTGCCAAATGAGTTTAGTAATGATGTACAAATTAAATTGGCAGATCATTCTGTTATTATTGGTTATAGACAGTGTCACCCATCCCATACCGTCTGAAGTTAAGCTTTTAAGAGGAGGAATCTGTTTAAAGACATTGAGCATATATCAGTGGTTAAGTCTAGACCTACCATTGATGTTTATATCACTCACACAGCCAATGATGTTAGGCATTTCAGGTGCCGGTTCAGTCGGAACTAGTTCAATTGATGCACCATTGATTAATTTGCTATTTACGTCACTGGTCAAGGTTGCCCCAGAATCATCAGAGATACTGCAGACATTATCCTTAACAGCTATAGCAGGTTTGCTGTGCAAATCTTCATACGACTGAGAGATCATGTCTTTCACACCTTTTGAATTCGAGCTGATGGTAGAGTGAGATGGATTTGAAGCATCAGTCCCCCGACCATTTATATAACTTATAATAGGGAAGAAAGATTGTTTAATGCTATGAGCGGTATTCAACAGGTTGTAGGGCACCTTAATTAGGTCAATCGATGCATTATTGTAAAGGTCCTCCGCTTTCCTAGCTACCACTGGCTTCATTTTTTTCGAGTCCCATTTTTGTGTTTTAATCAATTTAGTGGAAGCATTTGATTTTGCCTTAGATGGCAGCTTATGTTCATTTAATTGTAAATGCGATTTACTCTCCTCATTTCATTGATTAAGGTCTAAAATTACGTCCTCATTGGAGATGTTGCACAGGTTTTCTACATTGGTGTTGTGGGCATTATTCTTACTAAGGCTTTGATTTATTTTGTTTTTTATATTTGATTGTGTTTGATTTTCCTATTAAGCCTTCTTTTCCATGCTCTTAGTTGAAGGCGCTTAGCTCTACGTGATATATAATGGTTGGACCTATTACAGTCATCTATGTCCACTAAAGATCCAGACATTTCAAGAGCTATTGGACTAGCTTTATCGATTTGTTCAATTAAGTCTGTGAGTGGGTTAGGACTATTAGGTGCATCACAAGTGGACAAAGTGTCCATATTCCTCCTCTGATTAGAACCATGACATTGCCTGGAGTCAATATGTGAGACTTCATGTAAACATTTTAACTGATTCTCAATTTCAGTAATTCCTTCATAGTTGGTTTTAACTGCTTGCAAGAGGTCCATCAGCGGTTCTCCATGTGGTCTATTACGACTTATATTGGTGTTGCCCGCCACATTCGCCTAAGACCTAATTTTTAGGTCATTTGAGACAAGGTCATCACTTGTTTGCATAGACCTAGAGCTTACCACTACAATAGGAGTTTGTGTCCTACTTGATGTTGAAAGGACAGGTTTCACTCCATTCTGTAAAGGAGTCTTCACAAAACAGAAGGATTCTTGGGCAAGAATAAACCCCTCCAACCTATGTAGTTTCGCCAAGATTTCAGAAAGGGACACTTTATTGTCTCTGATTTCATGGTGCATAGTCTCATGGTTTTTGTCCAGTAAATTTAGATCATGAGAAACTCCAGTACAGGCAGAGGATGCACAGCAACCTAGGTCCTACCTGGTATGTTTGCATCCTCCTCTTTTGGGCCATGGTGATAATCATCACAGTTTCAAGCCAGTGAATCAGAGTGATGTGCCAACTGCTTAGACGAAATAGTAGCAGAACGAGCTCTCATTAAATGGGAAGCCCGACTACCCATGTTTCTTTGTGACTGGGGCTGTTCAAAAGTAGAGAGTTTGAATTGATATTGTTGAACAAACGCACTTCCTCCATGTTGTTAGATAAATTAAACGCTGGTGTACGGGCCAAAAGTCTAATGTGTTAGCCCAATTCTGCCATGACGGCAGGAGCCAGCATAGAGATACCCAATATCGAAGCATTAAACTATTCAGCCTAGTTTAATATCATGGAGCTATTAGTAGGTGCAAAATTAGTTAGGTTTACTACTGGAAACGAGATGACATCATTCACCTCATGTATTTCAAAAGTAGTAGATTCACATTGATGGTCGGGAGTTGCATGAACCTGAACACACACCTGTGAGGTAAAAGCATTATGATCCAATGAGCTCAATGTGGGGCGATCGTCCTGCACCTCATCCACAATGACTTGGTCCTCAGTGCACACATTGGATGAAATATCCTATACCCGTAACTTCCCATCTACATTTTCTCTCAAGACCTCTGGTTTAGACATATTGTAACTGTTCACCAAGGTATTATCTGTGTTCTTCTCAATACGTCTGCCAATTCTAAGACCCCTAACCATCCTCTTAGAGTATGAGCAAAAGCAGCACTACACACTGAATACACCTTAGTTCAACTAGATAATGTTAACGCTATGTAAACAGATTCAGAGAATGTTGAGCATATACCATTCACAGCGTTACCTTTTATTGGTGCACAGTGATAGGGAGTCACCACAGGGAGTCGCCAGAGTTCTGTGATTTAAAGTGAGACGATGGATTCTCCTAAGGAATTAACACCAACCCCAGGGACCTAATGCTGTATACACAGCTGAAGTCACAGCTCCCAGTAGAGCGCAAACATAAAAACCCAGCACTGAAATGTCTGCTCAGAGCTTAACACAAAATTGCACACTGACGACCGTGCAGCACACTTCTGATGAATGATGAACGATGTATATAGCAATATCCTAAACTGCCCGTACAGCCCGTCAAAAGCTGGGGACTGATAGCATCACAAATGTGATGCTTAAAGCAGCACCAGAGGAATGGGCAGCCCTAATGTCAACCCTCTTGAAATATATTATGAGGGAAGAGGGAGTCCCTAAATCATGGCAGTCAGCAGTCATTGTCCCAATCCACAAGGGAGGTGATAGGGCTGACCCAGAAAATTATTGCCTTATCGCCCTCCTTGATGGATTGACAAGACCTTTGGTGGAGTACTGCTTAGTTATCTTCAGAAATGGATCTCTATTTCTAAAAAATATGATGCCAGACAGACAGGGTTTATAAAGGGGGTTAGTTCGGACCTAAATTTGTTTTTGTTAAATGTGCTTAAGGGTAGAGCAATTAAAAAAGGATCGAAGATATATATTGCTTTCATAGACCTTAAAAAAGGCGTACAATAGTGTTGATCGACAACTGCTCTGGGCAGAAAAGGAGTCTTAGAATTGCTCTGCGCATTTGTTAGTGGCAATTAGATCTCTCTACACATCCACCAATGTGAGAATTAGGCTTAGTGCACAGGGACTCCTTTCTAGGCCCATTTACACAGAGAGGTCTGAAACAGGGTGGCCCTCTAGACCCAACGCTTTTCAATCTATTCATGTCTGATGTACCCATAGCATTAAACACAGTAATGCCTTTCCCCCTAAGATGAGTGAACATAAAATGGGTAGGCTACTATTCTCAGATGACCTAGTGGATCAAACCCCCATAGGGTTGCAAAAGAGTTTGGGGGCATTGAAGGCGTTCATGACCGCTAATGGTCACGAGATCAACCCAAAAAATAAACTACTATGGTTTTTGGATCCAGAAGTAAGAAAGGTAAATCTAGATATAAATGGTACCTAGAGAAAGTATCACTAACAGAAGTCCAATCCCTGGTTTGTCTCGGGACCCACATCAACAACAGGAGAAATGATGGCACGAGATTGCTGGCCTTAAAAAAGAAAGCTACTATGTTTACATCACAGGCAATTGTGATTCATAGGGGATTTGGCAAATAGAACCAGTAGTGACCTCCTATGAAGGCACAGCCACTACAGTACTTATTTTTGGGGCAGAAGGCTTTCTTTTCACTTCTTACAAAGTAAGGTCCTCGTTAGAGGGGGCATTTTGGAGAAAGATTTTAAAGCTCCCAAATTTGGTAGCAATTTCAGTGATTAGATATGAACTAGGCCTAATATCACTATATACAAGAATGGTTTGGAAGTCGCTATGTTATGTTATGCTATGTTACTTGGCATTTATATAGCGCCTTATGTATCATTGGTATGACTTCAAAGCACTGGTAGGTTGAACGCCCTCGGGAACCGTAGTTCAGGTCAGTAGAGAGAGAGAGTGTATTATGGTGCGTGGGCGCACCGGATATATGTGCAGCTGGTGTGGTTGTTGCATGATAGCTGCTTCTTAGCAGAAGGTGTGGTGCTGAGGAAATCAGTTGGATGTGTTCAGTCTGGAGGATGGACACTCAGAATGAGTTCTGGCTGTGTTAGACCTGAGGAGATGACTAAACTAGCCGGAATGTGCTCATCTCACTGTGTTTTATTAGGATGATGAGGTGTTTGTGGGCTCATGGTAGTATGAGAACAGCTAGGCCGAATTTGTCATATCATAGCTGTGTTCTAGTTGAATGATGATGTATAGGAGAGAGTAAGTGTAGTAGTGAGATATGGTGGTTTATCAGTGAAGTGCTTGTGGCCAGGCATGAGAGCAGGACAGGGAGCGTACATAGCGGCATACGTATATAAAGCGACAGGATGGATAGGGTAATATGGGAATACAGGTACATAGCAGTCGTTCCATCCGCTTCATTGGTTCCATCCACTTCATCAGTTCCATCCACTTGATCCATTCCATCCACTTCATCCGTTCCATCAAATCATCCGTTCCATCCACTGCATCCATTCCATCCACTTCGTCCGTTCTATCCACTTTGTCCATTTCATCCACTTTGTTTGTTCCATTCTCTTCGTCCGATTCCATTCTCTTCGTCCACTTCATATGTTCCATCCACTTCATCCGTTCCATCCACTTCATCTGTCCATCCACTTCATCTGTTCCATCCACTTCATCTGTTCCATCCACTTCATCCATTCATACACTTCATCCGTTGCATTTTCTTCATCCACTCCATTCTTTCATCTATTCCATCCTCTCAATCAATCTATCCACTCTATCCTTTTGAACCGTTACATCCACTTCATCTGCTCCATCCTTTCGAACCATTCCATCAACTTCGTCCTCCATTCGCTTCATCCGTTCCATCCATTTCATCCATTCCATCTACTTCATCCGTTCATCTACTTCATCCATTCATCTACTTCATCTGTTCCATCCACTTCATCCCCTCCATCCACTCCATCCATTCAGCTCGATGGATAGGGTAATATGGGGATACAAGTACATAGCAGTCATTCCATGCGCTTCATCGGTTCCATCCGCTTCATCAGTTACATCCACTTCATCTGTTCCATCCACTTCATCCGTTCCATCAACTTGATCTGTTCAATCCACTTCATCCATTCCATCCACTTCGTCCGTTCTATCCACTTCATCCGTTTCATCCACTTCATCTGTTCCATTCTCTTTGTCCGATTCCATTCTCTTCATCCACTTCATCCGTTCCATCCACTTCATCTGTCCATCCACTTCATCCGTTCCATCCACTACATCCGTTCATCCACTTCATCCGTTGCATTTTCTTCATCCACTCCATCCATTCATCTATTCCATCCACTCCATCCATCTATCCGCTCCATCCTTTCGAACCGTTATATCCACTTCATCTGCTCCATCCTTTCGAACCGTTCCATCCACTTCATCTGTTCATCTACTTCATCCGTTCCCTCCACTTCATCCCCTCCATCCACTCCATCCATTCAGCCCTCCATCCACTCCATCCATCCATCCCCTCCATCCATTCCATCTACTCATCCCCTCTATCCACTCATCCACTCATTCCCTCGATCCACTCTATCCATTCTTCCCATCAACTTCATCCGTTCCATCCACTCCATCCGTTCCATCCACTCCATGAGTTCCATCTACTCCATCCACTCTATCCATTTTGGAAATGTTCGCTACCGACTCTGTCTCCTCCTTTTGAAATCCTCAGTGCAGAGTTGGGTAAGATGTATCCTGACATCCTGGGACAGAGGGAGAGTCATTGTAGGGCCACGCTAGAGTATTTAGGTGAAAAAATTGAACATTGTTAAGCAATCGAGACAAAATGAAGAAAACAATTTGGGAACTAGATTGGATCCATAGAATGGAAAATAGAAACACCAATCATTTGCAATCAGCACTAGTGAAAAAAGTTAAAGCCTACGTGTGTAGGCTGTGATATTTATAGCTCTTTCCTTCAGCATGGTATTGGATGCAATTCTTGAGACCTTAACGTTACCTTAACTTGCACATTAACCTGCATCCAGCAAACCAAATCAAGAGGCTCTATTCCAAAACGAATGAGACGGCTTGTAGATTTTGTCAGGCTGAAAGCCACGATGAAAGTCTGCAGCACATTACAGTGTATGGTAGTTGTTTGACGGCAGTAAAAACTACGTACCTGGGTGACTAGATAAATAAGAGACAGTGTTATGGGGCACAGATGTTTTGGAAACTCCTAATGCGTGGTGAAGATTTTAATGGCAATGTTTGTGTTAATACAGTTTTCCAAAGACATTTTTAAACTTTAAACTTTGAAGGCGGGGGAGATGGAATTGAGGGCCTAATTTATTGTAGGATAGGGAGGGTGTTTGGGTTATTGGGGATTGTGAAGGGAAGTTTTGTTAATGTCTGATTTATTGATAAAAGTTTGTAATAAACTATGAAATCAATAAAAAAAATAATTGTATTGTGTAGGTATAGGAGCCCTGTCTCTCCCTTCTCACTGATGGAGTCCCACTGTAAAACTGCTATGGTCATTTACATATCACAGCTCAATGTTGAATATTTCTATGAAAACACTTTTGGAGTCACTTAATGAATTTAGGATTTTTAAAGAGTCGAGCACTAAATGCACATCTATGTCATTGCACACACAACTCAGTTTGGTATTTTAAGTTTGATTGAGTCAACATCCCACTTACATTTACATTCAGGTAGATTGCACTATTTATTTCCCATTTAAATCAATGTGTTTTGCTAATACCTTCCCAAACCACAACTTTTTGGATTTAGCGGAAATTGTTAAAAATATAATACTCACTAGTGAACAGTTTTCAAAGGCATGGAGTCAGGAGAGACCCTCATGTGTTCCCTGGGAATCTCAGTCATTATCAGGATACTTTCTGTAGGTTTCCTTGTGGACCGATATCATCCCCTGGAATTGGAAAGTTCCCTTCTGCGGCCCTTAAGTCTGTCTCTCTCTTACGTCACACCAATAGCAACAGGTATTTTTCTACCCAGCAGCTCTTCCTCTGTGCTCAAGCTATTATAAAAAGCCTTCAAAATGCACATGCTTTGTCATAATGATGTCACACTACGTGATTGACCAAGTTCTAACACTGGCCTACATCATAGTTAGACACTCCCATTGAATACACCACTCCCTCCGCCAATCAAGATGATATATGTGATATGGGCAAAAACTACTTCTAAACTACTCCTAAGTACTTTACATGCTAAATCGTTTGCCTTTATAATTCAGGGTAACAATAGGCAGACTCAGTGAAACTAGGATTATTCAAATCTGTGTGTGCAGATACATGAGTTGATATGTGGCATAACTATGTGGCATATTGCTTCATAAAGTTTTGCATTTTTCTCATTGTATTAATTATTAGAAATCATATACAGTGCAACACAGTTTTGGTTTTTCTTGAAGCCATAAAGCTACAGAATTTTCAGCATCATGTTTTTCTCTATGCGAAAGGTAGAATTTCAATCATGCCCTGTATTTGATCTGTGGGATAAAGCACATTACTCATGTAAACAACATTATCTAGTGAGTTCACAGGGTGATTGATTCGTAAGTTGATGGGTCATTTTGTTCTCACTGCAATAGCTTCCAAATGGCCAGTTTTATTGTTAGCCAGAATTCAAAATGACGCTTTTGATGGGCAAATCTACCCTTGATTTTGGGTTGTAAGTACGACCATCTGTTTACTCCCGAAGACCACACATTTTATTTTCCTGGTATGCTAGAGTACTTTTGTAACAGTCTCCTATGGAAAACTCCCAAAGGTGGGAGTGGTAGCTGGCTATGAGTTAAACCCCAGGTCATGTTGAAGCCAGCACAACATCAGACTGAAACACCAATGTTATTCAAACCAACACAAAAACACTGCTTTTCAAAATATTTACAGTGTAGGATGTTATTTAAGGCCACTATATTTTTAACAATAACCTGACATTAGTTGGAGAAATAAAACATAACATTAAAATAAACTAAATGAATGATGAGACTTTACATGTGCTTGATGTACAGTAGGAAAATTTGCATGCTATTTGGAACACTTCACAACATCCTACTACTGAACGTTTATCATTATAAAGTTAGGGTTCTCTGGTAATAGGAATATGCATTTTTGACACATTTGGGCTCCTTTGTACTTTTAGAAATTAAATTACATTTCAAACTGGTGCAATCTGATTCTGAACTATACATGACTCTCAGACCTAGGTGTGTTGTCTTCAGTATTTACAATTGCATTGTGAAAGTATTTAAACTGCATTGTGAAATTATTTAAATTGCATTGCGAAACCTAGGCCTTTCTCCCTCTATACAGGACTCTCAGATCAAGGTGTATTGTCTCCGGTATTTAAATTGCATTGTGAAAGTATTTGAATTGCATTGTGAAAGTATTTAAACTGCATTGTGAAAGTATTTCAATTAATTGTGAAACCTAGGCCTTTCTCCCACTATACAGGACTATCAGACCTAGGGGTGTTGTCTTCAGTGTTTAAACCACATTATGAAAGTAGTGCTGTCTTTGGTTTTGCCTACTTAGCAAAGCATTCATCTAGCAAACTGTTCTACTATTGTCTGACCAGTTGTCGTTTTTGTTAAATTGTCTACTACTCTCCCGTCTCTCCTTGTCTCGTCTGCTTGGCCTCCTCCATGTGTCCTTCCGTAGAGTTCCCCCGCCCCTACCCCCTTCCTCTTCTCTCCTCTTCCCCCACCTAATCTATAGTGCTCTCTGTCTCTCCTATCTTTTCTAACTGCGTCTCTATCGACTATCCTGCTCCCCTTACTAAATCTGGTAGGAAGAAGTTTAAAAAGTACATCCTGGTCTCCAACCCAGGCCTCCCTATCGCTGACAGTGTTTCCTCCAGACAAACCGTCACCAACATCCTCTTTGTCGTTCACTCACCAGACCTATGGACTCTTCATATGGTCTCTGTGGTTTCTCCTTTCTGTTCTTCTCCCATTAACTGTGGCACCCGGTGGGAGGCATGCCTGGCCTCCTTCCACTCCTCTAAGGTCATCATTAATGTTTACCTAAATGGTACCAGGTTGGTACAAGGCCCTCAGGCCAACCTTCTCATCTTTGATAGATGCTTCTCGTGCCTCATCAATTTAATTTCTTCTCCTGCTGTCCCCTCTATTCCCTCCACGGCTTCCTAGCCTCCCCTGCTGTCTCCTCCTTGGCTCCATATTGCCACTCTAATCTCTCGCTCAGCTGTCAAAGACTCATCTGACATCTGGCATCCTTGAAGAGCTTGACCTTGATGTCCTTGGTCTCACCGAGACATCGTTCATGGCCTGCTCTGTCACATACTTTGACACTCTCCTTCCTAATGGCTACAAGATCCTTTCTGCGCCCAGGTCCAATTGTTCCAGAGGGGGTGTAGCCCTGATCTTCTCTGAGTGGATTCCTGCCTCTGTCATTCCTACGCAGGCCTACTCATCTTTCAAATGCCTCATCTGCAGGCTCTCTCTCGCTCCTAGCCATTCCTTTACTGCGGCTACCATCTATCGGCCACCTGGTCAGATCTCCTCCTTCCTCTCTAAGTGGGGAGACCTCTCCTCTTCCCTCCTGGTCTCGACCACTCAACTTCTTTTTGGAGACTTTAACATCCACCTGGATGCTTCCTGTCCTTCCTCCGGACTCTTTTGCCACCTCTGTGATTCTCTCTTTCTATTCTCCCCTCCACCTGACTCACTCTGCAGGGCACACTCTGAATGTTTTGATCTCTTCAGACCGTCCCCTCTCTATCCCTCTCACCTCTCCTCTCTCCTGGAGTGATCACATTCTCCTTTCCTGCCAGCGCACTCTCTCCACCCCTTAGGCCAAGCCAACTCCAGCACTGCCACCTACCTTTTCAGTTATCTGACCCAGAAAGTGTGTGTTAGTTAAGGCATTTGCTGCCACTTTCTCACCCGCCCTCCCCCGTCGGCTGACTCACATCCTGAACAGCCCTTTCTATGCTCCACACTGCTATATATGATACTCTTGGTGTTCATGCCCCTGTCATGAGGATCCAGTTGAAGCCCAAAGTCAAGTGCAACTCATGGTATGACTCAGACCTCGTCACACTTAAAAGCAAGTGCAGGGTGGCTAATAGGAAATGGCGTGCTTCCTGTATATCCGCTGACAAACTGGCCTGCCTCCTGCTCCAAAGACAATGCCGGCACTCTGTCCACACCAAGAAGAGAGCCCTCATCCAAGCCTGCATCTCTGCAGGCATCCAACAACTCGGCTGAACTCTTTAAAATCTCCAAGGAGCTGGCCAATTCTGCTGCAGTCTCTACCTCTCCTGTCCCATCCCAGGCCCTCTGCATGGCCCTGGCTTCTTATTTCACATCTAAAACTCGGGACATCCTCTCTCTCTTCCTCTCCTCCTCCTCCCTCTACTCCTCGCTCTTCCTCTGGCCCTTCTGTGGCCACCCCTCCTCCCTCTTTCTCTGCCTTTCCCCTGTTCTCCACAATCAAGGTTTCTAGACAATTCCAATCTATGAAAGTCTTGTCAAAACAGGTTCTGCCCTGTTCCTCTAAAACCATGAAGGACCACATTGACACCCTGGCTCCTGCATTGGCTGACTTCTGAAATCACTCCTTCACCACTGGAGTCTTCCCTTCTCCCCTGAAGCAAACCCTTGTGCACCCACTTCTTAAGAAACCCTCAGCAGACCCCTCCTGCACTGCTAAGTACCGGCCAATCTCTGTCACTCTTTTCCTGGGCAAACCCCTGGAAAAGCTGGCCATCTCCCAGCTTAATCTTCACACTGAATTGGTTGGTTGTCTCCATGACCATCATTCTGGCTTGAGAGCTGCCAGAAACACAGAAACTGCTCCCCTGAACATCTGTGAAGACCTGCTCTCAAACCTTGACTCCAATATCCCCTATGTCCTCATTTTACTTACTGCCTTTGACACAGTCAAACGTGCCTCCCTGCTCAACCGTCTCCGTGATAACCTGGGTGTCACCGATCAGCCCCTGGCTTGGCTGACCTCTTTCCTCTCTGATCCATCCTGGTAGGTCCAACTTGGGTTAATCCTCTCCTCTAGCTCTATCTCTACCTGTGGTGATCCCAAATGGTCTAAACTCTCTCCCTGGCTGTTCAACCAATACATGGCACTTCTTGCCCACCACATTTCTGTTCTTTGTCCAAACTTTCAGTGCTATCCGCCATCTCTTCTCCTTCTCTCATTTCTGACTGTCTTTCTACTATCCAAGAGGGTGTCCCGCCAATGATCTCTGCCTTAATTCCAGTAAGAGTGAGATTCTCCTCATTGTCCCACCCGCTCCCTCCTTTCCTATCACTCTCTGGCTGGCCTCTCTTGGCCCTCTTCCTTCTCCCACCTGTGAGGCTAAAAACTTTGGGGTCCCCTTTTATTGCACTCTCGCCTTCTCTCTTCACATCTCTGACATCTATAAGAAGTCACACTACCAGCTGCACCTCCTCAGAGGTTTTCTTCCTTTTCTCTCCTTCCCCCAGAAGCTCACTGTCTCCAGACCTCTGGTTCTCTCTAGGTTGGACTTCTACAACAGCCTCTTTCTAAATCTGCCTGTGTCTGCTCTTCGTCCTCTGCAACTCATCCAGAACAGGACTGCAAGACTGGTCCTTGGCCTCAAGCCCAGGGATAGCATCTCTCCAGGACTGAAATCTCTGCATTGGCTCCCAGTGGCTGTGAGGGTAACGTTCAAAACCCTCTGCATTGTCCAGCAGGCCTGAGACCTCAATACCTTCAACGCTCTCTTCCTAAATATCTTCCTTCTCGAGCTCTTCACTCATGTCGCTTTTCCAAGCAACGAGTTTGTGGTAGATCTCTTTCTTCGGCTGGGGCTTCCCTCTGCAACAGCCTCCCTGCCTCCCTTAATCTTGAGGAGAACCATCTCCAGTTCTGGAAGAACCTCAAGATCTTCCTCTTTGCTTCTGCTTTCTCTCCCCCTCTCCCCTGCCAAACTCCTGACTGAAATAGCACTGATCACCTGGCTACGCTCTGATCTCAAGCCCAGGTCCCCTCCCCCACCAACTGCACAACAGCACTCACCCCTGCACATGCCACAAGCTGGCCACACTTTTTACCTATTGTTTCTATTATTTCTATTTATTTTTTACTTTTGATCCCATTTATTGCACTGCCCCCTCCCCCGGCCCTCCGCACTTTCCCTTTCCCCCTTCCGTGCACTTGCGTGATCTCATTGTCACCTGGCCTAGTAAGATCGTTATCGCTGTATTCCCTCTGGTCTCCCTCCTTGCCTCGTCGCGCCTTGAAACACCTGTGTATAGGCGTGTTATAAATGCCATATCATATCATATTCTGTTTTCACTTGACATTTTTCACTTGACATTGGTTGTTTGCTCCCATGCATTGAGTGTATGCAAGTGATTGCCAGAGGCGGAAATCATAATGTAATCTAATGTGATCGTCATTTGGATAGTGCCTATTCTCATAGGTATAGTCTCAAAGCGGTGTAGGTGTAGGTGAGAGGAGCTTACAATGTATGTGTGCATTTTATCAGACACAACGTAGGATAGTGGTGGCCAAGTCCCTATTTGCCTATTTGCTACCCATATTAAACTGGCATGTGGATGGGTGCTGAACAGTCGTACGGAGACTATGAGAGTGCAGGAGGTTCATTATGTGTCCAGCAAGACCAAATGTTTGTAGTGGGGATAGCTGTATTCTAATGGCAGAGTTGTGTGATGTGTTGTAATATGGTGTATGATAGTAGATGTGTGCAGGTGGGCAGCCTTGCCTTCAGCTGACTTCCAAAGCATGGAGTTTGATACATACCTGAGAGTTCTGGCTGGTTCTTTAGTTTCATAGCTGTGGATTGGTGTGTGTCCCGTGGGCTGCTGGAGTGTATTCTCTCTGTCTCTGAACGTTTCATTTTCAGTGTCCTTGCTTATCTGGAAGGAGGCTAACTTACCCAAAGGTGATTCAAGGGCTTGTCGGGAAGCTGTAGAAAAAGCCAGGCCTCGAAGGAAAGGTGGTCCTTGATGTGTCGGATGCTAAGAGTAACTGATTACCAGATTGAAGGGGCTTGGACAGAGAAGAGGGACCCCCTAATCTTGTAAATTTTAAAGGAGGGAACACAAGGCATTAAGAAGTGCTTGAGAACAGTTTTCTTTTGGGTGGTAGCAGGTGAGTTTCTCTTGGCAGTACTCTGCTCTTGTTTTGGGGCCGGCATGGTGCATGATGCACATAGTTTCAAGGTGGCTCTTTAACCAATAGGAAGCCAGTGGGGGACACAGAGGGCAGGTGAGATGTGCTCTTTGGGGCCGAGGGCCGGAAGGAGTCTAGCTGCAGCATTTTGGAACCTTTGGAGCTGTCTGAGTTAATAGGCGGGGGCACCCCAGTACAGAGAGTTTACGTAGTCTAAGGTAAGGGAAGATGTGTCAGAGTATGGAGAGGTCTAGATAGCAGGATTTGTACACCGAGTTAATGTGGTGCGTATCAGATCAGTGTCCATGGTGTATCCTAGGTTTTTTAATGAGTTAGAAGCGTTGGGCGGAGGACCTAGGGAGGACAGCCAAGGGGTGGGTTGGGGAAGGAGATCCCACTTCCTGCAAATCATGATTTCTTTTTTTCCAGGGTTGAGGAGGAGATGGTTAGCCATCATCCAGAGGTTGAAGTCTGTGAGACAGGAAGTGTGGTCAGGTGGGGGAGGGAGTCAAACTTAGGGACTTTAAATATGATCTGGGTGTCGTCAGCATAGTTATTGCAGGGCCAATTAAAATAACTAAAGGCATAGACTTTTCTGGTACCTCTCTCATTTAAGCTTGAAACAATCTCCATTGATCTTTGATTCTCCCAACATTGAGCCATCTGCCACTTAAATGAAGATAGGCAGTTTTCTCTGCATCAGTTTGCTTTGGGGAGCCAGTCTTAGGTTGCATTGATGTTGATACTGTTAGTTTGTTTGTTTGTTTGTTTGTTTGTTTGTTTGTTTGTTTGTTTGTTTGTTTGTTTGTTTGTTTGTTTATTTGGTAATGCGCACCAAACCCTTAGGTAGCTGGGCGCAGCAGTTACAAGTATACTTGAAGCTTAGTTACAACATGGTAAAGTTACAGTAAAAACGTTAGGGAGTGCCAGGGGGACAAGGTCACATACAATGAGAGTGCGATAGTAGGTACAGTTAATTGTTACAATAGATTACCGAGGAGATAAAAAGTAGTCAGGTAGTCACGTGTGCATAAAGGTACAGCAAAGCAGGCATTGTACAAATGGCAGGGAGGGATTAGATGACATCAAAGTGTCAAACTAACCTGTCTCCATGAACCACACAAGGAACATGCATTTTATACAATTTTCAACAGTTAAATCATGCCCAAAGGTTTTGTTACAAAGTCAACCCCCACTTATGATTGGTTAAATCTATACAATGTAACCATATTTCCTTCAGTTCCCACACTTCCTATTGGATACATTCATACAAGCACCATCCTCTTCAACTTATAATTGCATATTCCATATTTACTCTACATCCCTCTCTGTGACCTTTACATATTTGGTCATAGCCTCACCTCCTAGTTACACAGTTTACACAACTTACAAACAATTTAAAACAATTTCAATTATCACAGGTTCTATCTGGTTAGAAACCTTTACCCCTATTCTATGAAAATACCATTGATGAGAAGAGGAGGAGAGTAAACAAATTTCCTTTTGATCTATTGTTGCTGGTTTTATCGCCCAAGCATGTTGGTGTCCACATTTCATTCTAATCTATGCGACTTACGATTTCAGCCCACATGGTCCCAACCCACACCTTGACAACTCTATTGAAAACCCATGATATATCGGTGGGTGGTCCTTTCCCCGCATGCAACCTGCATCAGGTTAAATTGTTCGGTCCTAATATCCAGCCTACCAGGTGGCCAGAATCCTCCCGTGATTCAATAACAGTTTCCTATATACTTACAGAGATTGCATCTCCCTTTCACAATGCACCTAGGCCATAAAAAGGCCTGCCCGAAACTGACCATCTGATATGTTTCACAGCTGCTGCTGTCTTTCCCCAACCTTGTAAAACTAGTTTCTCAGTCACAGAGTTCAATTGCCCAAACCAGGTTTTCAGCCAGCACAAATCCTAAGTTGCCAGAGAACTTTGTGGGCAAACAGATCTGTATATTCATACTTCCCAAAACCTATTTCCTTAGTGACCCCCTTGTATGTGTACCTATATATGTATGTTCAGGACTACCGCATCCCCTCACATTGATTTCCCCATTACAAATCCCCTACCTTGCATGCACATGTAGAGCTCCTCGCTGCCTGGTTGTTAAACGCTATGTGGCCTGTTACACCTATATAGTGTTTATATTGTATTAGCAGTTTTGACATTTATCTTGCTGCGTACATGCAATTTGAAAATGTATCAAATAAAAGACTAAAAACATTAAAAATAAAGCATATCTCATTCCCATTAGCTACACTGGATTCGTGCTAAATTGCCACATTATGTCACCATCGCTGTCACCCCAGCAACCAATATGGCGCACACAATTCAATCTTCTCTTTATACATGGCACCCTTATCAACTACCCCAACATTTTCCCCATTAGTTAATACATTAAGTAACAAACCAATTTTCAGCTCAGCAATCTCACCTTCTTGGAAGAATGAAACGTTACAGCCCCCTCTCATCCTAGTCCCCTCGCACCCATGCTCCTCCACTGGACGATCCCAATTCACTGTTCCACCAATTCCACAATCTACCTGTTGTTCTAAATATTCACCCGAACCTGGTGGAGGACACAAGACTACTCCTGTATTTATTTCAGAATCAGTCTGAGTACCCATGTGAGATGGAATGGCATTTAGGAAGAGCAGCACGGTAGACATAGTTGACAGGAACAAAAGATAATTAAAAAAAGACAAAAATAGGTAAGAGAATATTCATAGTTATGCCCATCCATGAAGGCACCCAAAAAAAAAGAGAGTCCAAAAAAAGAGTCATCAGCAATTCCCACCTCCCTTTTCATGGGCCCCCTTTGGTTGTTCAATGCAGCAATCGTTTGGGCCAGAGTTCCATTGTCCAAATCATACGTGTTGCCATATGTGTAACACATACTCCTGATCTTCTGGCAAACCCTGCCCTCCATAGCATCAGGAGGTCGAGGATATACCGATTCTGCAACACTACAAGCCTCAAGGCCCTGAGTTCCTCCTTAATTGCACTAAATGCTGACAAAGAGGAATTCATAAATAATAATAATTCAAAGCGAATAATTTGTAACCACTTTCAGTTCACTAAAGTCTGTGCTCCAGGGGCCAAAAGGGAAGTAAAAAACATTTATTTCCAGCGAAACTGTTCAGGAATGTTCATAAGAGCCTCAGTGGATGCTGATGAGATGTAGTTTGATCTTCTCAATCATTCCAAAGAGTCCATTTCTATGAAAGTCTGTAAAGTTCCTGAATTGTCTATATCTGATGGCACAAGGGATGCAAGGGGCAAGGAGGACAAAGTGGGCGCACACGTAGACTCAGATTTCGAATTTTGTTAATGTCAGGTGGCTATGGGGAACCACAAGGATGGGCCATGCATGGTAGTGAGACTGCAGATGCCTCGCCATACCCGAGGTAACTGCTTGTAGGAGAAGGATCCACAGGACCAGTACAAGTTGAGACTTGCTGCCGTACCTCCAGCAGATCAGCGATGCAAAGCGTGATGCTGCATTTTCTATTCATGCCTAAAGACACTGTGTCATTACCCTTAAAACACAAAGAAAAATGTGTAAGTAACTGAACCTTAACTGGTTTCTCTGACTCCTCGAACCATGTTAAAATGTTCACATGCTTTTTCCATACCCTTCCACATACTCAGTTTATTTGTGCTACCCCTTCTTCAGGAAGTCCCACTAATCCTTCTGCTCTGCAACTCTTCACCCCTTGCTCCCATTTATTGTTATGATAATAAGTCCTTCAAGTTTGAACTGTACTATTTGTATGCAAAAGACATCCTTCTATTTTTCTCCCTCTAATGGTAAACATTCTTCAACTGGAAGGGTAGAAGCTGCTACAGATTGCCCCTGAAACTGCCCTCAGACCCTGTACAAGGCTCAGTGCACTAGACACTGTGCCTCTGCTACCTCTACCTCAACAGGAATAAATAATCTAATGCTACCAGAAGCATGGGGGATCACAGAGCAAAATATAGCATGACTTTGTCACGCGCTCTCTCCCCACACTCTTCATATAATGATACCACACATTATCTGATGCGAAGCCGTATGCGTCATTTACTGTTTCTAAATTTACATCATCATCATTATTTACAAAATC